>NC_056730.1:774359952-774397452 GCF_019279795.1 Protopterus annectens | reverse complement strand
TTATACCCCACCTGCACCCACAGTAAGGATGAGTGCTGTAGAGGAGTGGCAGGTGGGGGAACTATGGGTATGCGATTATGGGCCTAGGCATGCAGGTGTTGGCTGGCAGAGCCATATTAGGACCGCCCCATGGATGTAAGTAATATTCCGATGTGGGCATAGCTGATGCCCATACCTCCCAACCCCTAAGAGCACATCCACTGGATAGTCCGTAAACCATTGGGGGAACACATAGGGACCATACCATTGAACTGTCCCCGATTACCAGGGACGTCCCTGATTACGACTCAGAATCTAACTCTGTCCCACCTAAACCCTCCTAGAACTAGTGATATTAGGAGGAAAGGTGGTGGATTACACGTAATGAATAATGACAACAATTAAGAGTCATAAACAGCATGTACCTCAGACAATGTGTATGAATACATATGCTCTGGGTCTGTCAATGTGTCAGGTTAATAGCACCAAAATTTTAAATGTGTCCCTGATGTTGTTATGCAGTGTCCCTGATTCAGTCTTCATTTTTCCCCATTCGTATGAGAGGTCTGATAGGGACAGAAAGCACATATTCCGCTGACTACCTTAGAAAGATGATAGAATAATAGGTATGCAGTAGCATGACTCGGCTGATGGATGTGGGTCCCAAAACCCAATTACTTGTCTGTATTGAAGAGTCTCAGTTCCCATGTATCAGCCAGATGGGTGCAGATTGTAAGAGGAACACACAAATAATATGAATAAAACACTGGACAGGCTGCCGATTCCGTACAGTCGAACGGCATGCCGTCGCCTAATGGGCAGCCATTCCCGATACTGTAGGCATGTAATCCAATGTAATAGGCATCACAAGGTAATATTGTGGTCCTCGCTCCCACCCAGGGGTGTGAGTGTCAGATGCAAGCACCAATGTTGGTGCATTTGCAAGTGCGGGAGCGAGCGGGTGTAAGCCTGTTTGGCTACCAGTATGCGAGTATTGCACTGGTAAAGCAATGTAGAGGCTAACTGAGTGTAAGAAGCTGTAACCAGAGGTTAGCATTGCTTAACACCATGCAAACCCATGCACACCCACTCACAACTGCTTTAATGTGCCTTACTCCCTCCATATCCAATGGCCTTGTTCTGCCCTGCAACAAAATAAATGGCCTCTGCAAGGCTCAGAACCAGGACCCTGCACACACAGCTAATGTGATTTACCAATACGCCATGGCAGATATACAGACATCGGACATTACCACAAACATATCATACAGCGCAGTCATTCAACAGTATAGGAATGTATCCCATCATGTAGATGTATATGTGAGTGTTTATGTCCAGCATATAGGTACATACATATATAGAGATATATCAGGAACATACCATGTGGCAACAAAGCATTACAAATGAATGAAAAGGGAAACACCAGCAATGCCTGTATTATGTAGTGGTGTTGTCCTATGTAATATCAAGACTCCCTCAGACAGACATGTGTCATTCATACATGCAAACAGTTGTACATTGGCCATATACATCACTCTGTGCATGTAATGTACATTAACACAACAGTACCTGTCCAATCATTATGTGAGAACAGTACTCTTGCAAGGTGCTGTGTGCAACATCATCATCATGATAAAGGTAAATGGGGTAACCATAGAGGGACCGGTAGTGTTGTGTGTACAATGGGGTCATCCTCATCACATGTACCTGGACCATTTAGGAGTGATGTGCATACCAGGATCGTGCGCCTGAGGGACAGGGGTGAGGATAACAGGAGTATGTTGTGATGCATATTACAAGGGTTACATGTGTCCAGTGGGCACGTGTGTGAAATGGACAGCTATGTATAGGGCAGATGTTGTCCTAGGAACCGATTGGCCTTATGTTTCCATAGGGTGAGAGTGGGATGTGGGGGAAGGAGAGTAGGTATGCCCGTGGAGGATAGGTAGGGTAGGATCACAGACAAGACAGCATACAGGGTCGGTATATGACACATGTGGGGGATACACCTCGGACGGGGATGGGTGTTTGGCATTCACAAGCCCATGGGAACAGTGGGACAGAGGTCCCCAGCCATGGGCAGCCACCACTGCACCAAAACAGCTGCAAAGGAGGCAGTGCTGGGGGCTGTCCAGGAGGGGCAGCCTCACCCTGTAAATGTGACACTCTGCCCTTGAGCTTGCATATCTGGCTTCAGAACCCCTTAGTGAGCCCCCAACGCACCACGTCTGGGACCACACGACAGCAGACATGTTCCTGTCTGGCCCTGCTCCCAGGGGGGACATGCCCCATCCTCAGTGGTGGTACCACCAGAAGGTGGTGCAGAGCCAACAGAGGTTGAGGTCCAAGGCTGGGCCCCAGATGTGCTGGTGCCCAGTGCCATGGTCAGCTGAAGTGGGACAGGAGGTTCTGCCGGGACCTCCCAACCCATACAGCCTATGGTGTTGCAGTTTAAACTCAGATATGGCTTAGTAATAGACAACAGCATTCAGGATTACCTACAACAGTATGCATAGATATCACCATCAACCCAACACAACAGATGGTATACATTTGCAGAGGGAGCACAACACATGCATATATACTGCATGACATCTGTACAATGTGTAGTAGACGTGTGACTGCAGCTATGAACAGTTGCCCATTATTGGCTTGTCACTGGGAACCCCAGACAGTGTCTGTCATACCACTGTTTCATGTGACATATGTCCAGTCAGGGATGCGATGGCAGTAACACATCCCTATCACCATGTACTGTCTGCAATCCTCACACTATGCTCCTGCTGTGCACAGATGTGTGTTCAGTGTGTAACACAGGAAACAAATGGTTCCACACACTGACCAGTCCACAGATGGCCCTACAGATGGGGTCCCTCATGAACAGAGCACTGTCATGTCTGTTTTAAAACATGCAGAATAGCCATTACCACACACAACATGTTAAACAGGCAGTAGTCTCAATGCAGCATAGCTACACTTACATGCTGTAGTCATGTGTGGCACATCACCCTCCTGTCTTTAGGCTATTTCCCACTGTGTATGATGTTTGAGGAACATCCAGATATCATCTGTGATGCCGTTTCACAACACCACATCCAGGTACCACTCACAGCGACTGTCATGGCCAAACACCAACATGATGTTCCTAGATAATGTACTGTGTTTATCATGCGAATGGCTATGGGAACACCATCACAGCTGTTCCACATGCAATCAGCTAGAGGAGGACTGCAATAGGTGCAGAGGCCATCACCTGATCATGTCCATCACTTACAATACACATGCTGCTGCTGAGCAGGTGTACACCTCCACATCCACCAGAGAGTGTGTGGGAGGGACAGACAAAGTACACCAGAGAAGGGCTTGGAGACTAAACCCTAAGCATCATCTGCCACATGCCTACCAGTACAGGGGTCAAACCCCTGACTGACTAGTCATTACTATTACATGTGCATGAAGTTACTACATGTGCCACAAAGCCGACATGTTGCTGTGCTGTAAGAACATATATGTGTGTAGGTGAGAGACATCTGCAACAGAGATATAGTAGACATACATTAGGTGTAGCACACATGGCTGTCCACATGAATGGATGCCATTGTCACCACAACCACACTCTCTAATGGACTCACATTGACACTCTTTGCCAGGGCCACAAATACACACCCTAACTACTTAGTTTGCCACACTGCAGTAATGCACAGGACTACATGCACCACAGGGGATATCTGGAGGTTCTATGGGCTAGGGCATGTGAAAGTGTTTGACATCTGTTGGTATGCCAATGAGGGTTATACTGGGAGTGACTGTGGTTGGGAGCATCATAACCCACATGCAGACACAAGGTGCCAGTACTGACATGCATGTATGCATTGCTTCATGGGTGTGTAGTGGTTGGCTGTGCAAGATGGCTGTACAAGGCTGGGTGAGGGGTAATCCTTGGCATTGCACCACCCGACAATGGTGTGCAGTGTGGTACAGGGGTGTAGTGTCTGCAATGTCCCACACAGATGGGTACTGCATGATCTGCCCTGACATCCTGGTTACCATTGTGTATGGCCATAGCTTTGCAATGCATGCCATGTCTGTGTTTGATAGTCCTTCACATGGACATTGCCTGGGATGTGCATGTCCCACAATACTGTACAGTGACATGTACAGGTGTACCTGGTTTGGCAGGCACATGTTGTGTACACAGACTGTTATCCCCGATATGCCAATACTGGCCTGGTGTGGCAAAACCTGCTTATAGTCAGCAGGTCGACCCTGCACCTGCATTGATAGCATGATACAGGTATTCCCTGGTGTCAGTGGCATTGGTCCATACAGGGCACATGTGTACGGCATTGTATGGCCTCTGTGGATCACATTTGATGGCACCACATATGTTGCAGGCATCCAGTGGGGAACATAGTGAAGGCACATTGTCCGCAATTATGTGCCTATTGTACCACTGTACAGGGTGCCATGTCCTCTGCAGCCCACTGCAATCACACCATGCCTACTATCTGTCATCAATGTGCATGGTACTAGCAACATAGCGGGATATCCTAGGCAAGTGTGTTTGTGTATGACACATGGGTGCAGGACATATACCGGGTACTAGTAGGGTTGCATACTTTGTTCACCAGGCCTTTTGCCAGATGTAGGGGTATGGCTTGCCAACACAGTCCCATGGCTGACTGACATCTGTACTCCTCGTGAGGTGGCCAATGTGTCATAAGATGGACACCATATAGGAAAACTACAAAATCCACTCCCCAACATGTCCAGTGGTTAGACACTCACAGCCACCTCTACACAGGCTCTGACAGCCAAACACACACACTTGCCATGTCCTGTATTCGAACCCCTACCTACTGTATCACACTGCAGCAATATGCATTTAGGGCATGCGCTATGGTGAATACTGGGTTACAGCACTCCTACAGGTGTATTCCTAGGTGGGTGACAACAGCAGGATTGACAAAGGTGGTCATGTGATTTGTACAGAGAGTGCATACTCTACAAAGCATTGTACTTGTCTCATGCAGACACACACACACACACACACACACACACACACACACACACACACACACAGTTGGCAAGTCTGGGATTAGAACACCGACCTAACTACTTTATCACACTACAGCATTACGCAGTTACAGAATGCGCTACCGAGATTACTGGGTCACAGCACTCCCAGAGGTGTATTTCTAGGTGGGTGACATCATCAGCCTTGCCAAAGTTGGGTATAGGAATTGTATGGAGTGTGAGCAGTCTAAAAGCATTATTCTGTCCTCAGGCAGATGGAGACACACACACACACACACACACACACACACACACACACACACACACACACACACACCAGTGGTGGGATCAGAACACCTGCCTATCTACAGATCACTATTACAATACTACATAGTTACGAGTCGCGCCACAGAGACTACACATTTCAAGGCTGTCATTATGACCTTCTAGGAATGCGGACATCAACAGGGATGCTGGCAGTTAAGATGTACATACCTGTGAACCTGTGTGTTTAAAGTAGGAATCCATCCTGAACTGGAGTATGCCCATCTGTGGAATGGATGACTACTATCACTATACAGGGTTACAATGGCCATGCCCATACACATAGAGGCACATAACCGACACAAGGTGTCACTGGGCATGCTCACACACTTAGTAGCACAGGGCTGTTTGGAATGCACTATGTCTCCATCTACACAAGGTTATACTGGGCATGCTCATACACTTAGTAGCACAGGGCTGTTTGGGATGCACTCTGATTCTAAACACGGAAGGCCACAGTGGCCATGCTATTACAGTTAGACATAAAGAACACATTGTAATGGACTCCGGTGTTAGTAGTTGTCATTGTTAGCAGGAACGCTGCACTACATATATCTGACACCGGTCTTCTACACAATGTCTGCTGCTGTCCGTCACCTTAGATGTACCATTCTATACCAAGCACAATACTACCACTCACAGTGATGTCTTGCTAGGAGTGGCAACTGCTTGACCAACACAATGAGCCAATGTCCTGCTGTAATTACGAGGTTGTCCAGTGTTTGTCATTCTGGGATGACATGACTGAAAGTAGACAGGCCTTTGTCACATATCACATGCATCCATGATTCAAGGGAGTGGGGATAATACCTAGGTCACATTCGCCCATATAGTGCCATTCCAAGTCAAATGTCCTAAACACAGGATAACACCCTGACACCTAGAGGACAACTGCATTGTATGCTTATGCTAACCAGTGCTAGATGTGTAGCATTCATAATCACAGCTGCTCACTGTAGATCCAACAATGGGGAATACTGACATCTGTGCAGTGAGGAACACCTGGCTGAAGGCTCTGTAGTGCACAATAGCACTACCACCATATACCTCAGAACCAGACATGTGGGCCATAACACAGGTATGGACCGCTCCAGGTGGTGGTGTCCCCACATACATAAAGGCCACTCACATGTACTGACCAGTACTCCCACAAAAGGCATCACAGATGAGTCAGGTGCAGGTCACAGTGTCAAAAGCTGCATTCTAGGATGTAACCCTCAGACACCACCATGCCCTCGGACCACCAACACACATCCATACATGTGGTAGGACATATAATAGTACAACACCATGTGACCTTTGACCAGTGGACTGTACCTAGCTCTACATCAACTGTGCAGAGTACCCATGTACTGACACAGTTGCATCATGTGTTATGCAATGCAATGATACCACTGTTTGTAACCAGGTCAGCTGTACACATACCAGGGTCCCTCAGTTATTTACAGCATTAACAGATGACTGTTGCTGTACACCAGTAAACACCCTCATGTTTGGATATGACATACATGTACCTGCCCTGGATATGTACATGCCACACACATACAACATATATGTAAATAGCATAGCTGTTGTTGTCCTTTGTGCAGACAGGTGGCTACAGCCATTACACACATGCACATGGAAGGTAGGTCCATGGCTGCTGAATGCTAACAGTACATAAGGTGTGATATCAATGTTGACAGAGGTAACATTCCCTCTGTACTGGTCACCCATGACACCTATCATATCATACAACAGTCCATGTGTCATGTATGTCATTACACATGTCCACCAAATGCAATGCCTACAAACATGCCCAAATGACAGGAATGTAGGACCTACACACATGTACATGTAGTGGTGTGCATTCAGATACCATGCATGTGCAGTTGCTGATGTTTGCAGGTGACGTGTGTCTTAGTACATCATGCAGTTGCAATGCAGCCTCAACATTGCCAACTGTATATGGTGATATGCTGAAAGTACGGTAAGATGTACTTCAGGTATGGACAGATGTGTGGACATAACTAAGTGGTGGGGCATCTTTGCAGATGGATGTTTGCTGAGGACAGCTCACAGGTGTGTCACAAGCAGTCCTACAATAACCTGTGTAACTGCTAAGCTATGGTTTTGTTAATTGAAGGGGAACACACACAACTTAGACAGCGGTCAGGGTGACACCGAAGGTAAATCACTTGACACCTGTAACAGTTAAGACCTCCCATGTGCATATATCAGCACAGTTGCCAAAGGAAGCATCAGTACACTTTGTAATGTATGCAATACTGCTGTAAGTCTGTCATACATATCATGAGATAGGCAGGTGTTTGATTCACAGTACTGGCATGTGTGGTTGCGTGTGTGTCCATATATGTCACGTATGGTGGGGAATACATCTCAATTGTTACTCACTCTCCTGTACACTGTTGTAGACATCTGTACAGACTGCAATGTAGAAAGCAGGACATAGGCAGGGGTGTGTATCTCACACATGTGAGGTATCTGTATGTGCGTGACATAGGTGTATTCAATAGTGAATGCCACAGTGTGTGTGTGTGTGTGTGTGTGTGTGTGTGTGTGTGTGTGTGTGTGTGTGTGTGTGTGTGTGTGTGTGTGTGTATGTATGGCTGTCTGGTCCCTGGAGTGAGGATGTATGTTACCATAGTGAACTGATAAGACCCCTCCCCATCCAGGTGATGCAATCTACTATCCCTGTTGATGTCCTCGATCTTAGGCCATACTGACTACCTGTACATGTGTAATCTCTGTGGCACATCATGTAAGTGCACAGTACTGTAATGATGATTTGCACATAGGCAGGGGTCCTCACCTCAACACTAGCAACTGTGTGTGTGTGTGTGTGTGTGTGTGTGTGTGTGTGTGTGTGTGTGTGTGTGTGTGTGTGTGTGTGTGTGTTACTGTGTCGGTGAATCCGTGAGTGTGTGGGTGTGTTACTGTGTCTCTGAATACATGTGTGTGAATACCTGAGTGTGTGGGTGTAGTTGTGTGTTCGCATCCTGTCATGGGAATGTGTATTACTGCTTCCCAATGAGGCATCACACTTTCCACTGGCCTCTACCCTTGTCATCAGCTAGACCGCTCTCTTACCTCCCCACTCCATGTAACTGTACCTGTGATGTCACCCAGTATGGATGTCACGTCTCTAGCCACAGTAGCTTAATACACAGCTATCATGCTCTTGGATCAGTAGATCTGTAGACGTGTTTGGAATGTGGGACTTTCTAACTGTGATGTGGAAGCTACAAAGTGCATGCTGGTATTTTCATACATACCTGTGAGTAGTCCACATTTACATATGGGACACTAACTGCAAACACTGACATCCACCGGCACATGCAATTAGACCTGAAGGAGGAAAGCAGAACATCAAGACCAACATGCAGTTACTGTTGTTACACAAGACACATACTGTTAACAGTACAAAATGCATTCTAAACCTGTACTACATGGTATGTCTGCTGCCTGTCAACAGTACACAACAATTGTAATCTACACTTATCTTCCTAGTCTGTTCACCCTGTGCATCAGACCATATGAGCATGTCCCTGCACCGATGGTGTGGATGACAGGGATGCGGCACAGGCATCATCATATGCACAGGGTGATAATGTTTGCCAGAGGCCTAGGCTGCACCATTGGATGACATCATGTGTGTGGGTTAGGGCCTTTGATCTCATTGGGCATGTGTGGATGTTATGCATGTGTGTGTTGCGGTGCCCTACATATGTTTCCGGTGTGTGCGTGTATGTATGCACACAGTTCTGGCATGTGTCTGGCCTACACAGGGTATTATTGACAGCTGCAGACTGTACAGGCCAGGTTTTACAGTTCACGGTGTCCGGCCATGGCCACGTGACCTGTGCCTGCCAGGGGTTGCACAGGCACTACCAGGCAGAGGTGCAGATTGGGTACTGTCTGATGACACATGTCCACTGGAACCATGTCCCTGTTGGGACCATCCAGGGCCATGTGCACATGGCCTGCTGTGTCCTGGTGTGGACAGCACAGCACCAGCTGCACTGCTGCTGCTACCGCCACTATGGGAGCGGGCATGTGAGGTAGCTCATTCACGTAGACCTGCAACAGGTGATGTAGCTGGCCTACATCCACGTGCCCGATGCCTCACTCCTACCAGATGTTCCAGCACAGACATCTCATGCTCGCAGATTGTCATGCCATGGTCAAGGACTCCAACCATGTCACCCAATCGTCTATCCAAAACTTCAGCAATCTGCTGTTGAGCATTTGCCATTGCCTGGATGTTGTTGTTTAAAGAATGGACAGCAGCCCTCTGAAGCCTCTGACCTTCTCTGTTGTGCCATTCAGCACATGCCTGTGCCTCCATTACAGCCTGAAACATGCATCTGGTGACACCAGCTGCTGCGCTCTGTCTTGCAGGGGCATGTTGGCCAGAGGTCCTCCTATGAGCAGCACTGGCCACATGCCTGTGTGGGGCATCACCAGTCAGTTGGCTGACACCATGGTGTGCAGGCACACCTTCCATAGCCTCCACACTTTCCTGTTCCAAGCTACCACATGCCAACTGTCCTTCCTCTATGGCCACTGGTGATGGGGTATGTGTTGGCATGAGAACTGTGTGCGGGATGAGGGGGATATAGGTGGAATGGCAACCAATGGCACAGATTCAGCCCCTGACAACCCTGCCTGTGCCTCAATCATATGTTCATCATCACTGCTAGAGTCTGTGGGGACACTAACATCAGATGGACCGCAGGAGGGGAATGCACCTACATCAACACCTGTGAGGGGCAGACAAGAACTGTACATTACAATCTATACAATAGACACACACACAGACACACACACAAACACATGCTATGGCACCCAACATGCATGTGATATGACAGAAGGCATGCAACATGCATGTGATATGGCAGATGGCATGCAGCTCAGACAATAATAGTGGTAGTTATCATACATCCCTGGGTTGCACACAACAGCATGCATGTGTCATAGCAGAAGGCATGCAAATTACACAATCATAGTAGTAGTTAGCATACATCCCTGTGTTACACCATGTAGACCAGCACAGGTTAACAGTACACCTGCCTGATGTGTGGCATATGACCTTGACAATCACATGTAGTATGACATGTGATCTGCTGACGTGTGCAATGACATGCATACATGTTTAACACAATGGTGTCCTGTCAAATATACAGTGGAGTAATGGTGTCCCAATGCAGTGTTGTCTGTCTGCCCTACAGATATACTGCACATTTAGCTGATGTGCATGGCCATTGCAGGGAATCATGTGGCATCTCTATTGCTATACAGTGTGAGTTACAGACACAGTTCATAGCCATGACTGTGTTCAGATACAATACATATATACTGTGGAATGTGACCCACATCACTGAGGTGTATACACACTAAACCATGATGTGGAATGTGTGACACAGGTCACTGAAGGGTATACGGATGACACCCCTGCACATCTGCAACCATATTGCTGCTGCCTGGCAACTATGGCCAGACATGGCAAACTCGTCGGTACACCATGTCCCACATGACATCTGTGTACCACACACACACACACACACACACACACACACACACACACACACACACACATGAGGAGCAAGGATGACAGTGATGTCCAACACCAGCAAGGGGAATGTACTGTATCTGTGGGCTGATGTGGTTGTCTGTGTATGTATGTGGATACTGTACAGGTGACTGCTGTCATGTCGTGACACACTCAAGATGTTCAACACATCTTATGTGGTGGATTGATGTCACGCCTACACAAGATGTGCACAGGCCTGTAGGATGTCTAGTGTTCCACATCTGCAATATAACCATTACACAAAGGCCATAGTTGGACCATGTGGAGCCAATGTATGACAGGGTGTACACACAAGCACATCACGTCTACTGTGTGTGTTGCTTCATGTCTCTGGCCATCCTCCATGGCCATGTGTGAACATGTGTTGGCCAAATGGTTGTGACGGGCATCTATTTCACATGTCTGTGTTGTCCCATATGACATACACCCATAGATGTCATATGCTCCACTGATGACAG
The DNA here is from genome assembly GCF_019279795.1 of Protopterus annectens. Taxonomy (NCBI): domain Eukaryota; kingdom Metazoa; phylum Chordata; order Ceratodontiformes; family Protopteridae; genus Protopterus; species Protopterus annectens. The sequence continues at coordinate 774,386,082 of NC_056730.1, read as the reverse complement.
GGTTATGCAGACAAAGGGTGGTATGTTTGGTATGTGGGATATGTTTTTCAGGATAGTTAGGCAGTGTTGCAGCCAGCCCACTAGATGTCATGGACATGTCAGATAGCACATCACATTGTGTGACATTCATAGCAGGGGTATAATCCACAGGTGAATCCTGTGGGCTGGCCATACTCCAGCTCACTGTGTAGTACTGTTTGTATTCCCCACATGTGTAGTTCTGATCTGTAGTACATGTCCCTACAGTGAACAACACCTCCACCATTGTATGCACAGCTGTCCACACATCTGGCAATGACAGTTTGTGAGGTTTCATGTCAGTGTTTCACATAGTTTGCAAGTATTGCACATGGGTAGCCATTGTGATGCATTGCAGGTCCGACCTGTATATTGTGACAGGACCATACATTATGTGTACATGTGGTAAATGGCCACATGGCAGATAGATCTGTGCATTAACATGCCTGATAAATAATAACAGTCTCACCTGCAATGGGCTGCTGTCACAGCGGAATGCCAGAGGTACCTAAATAGGAGTGACACAGCAGTATGATCATTATCCATGCCTGTATGATAGCTACAGGGTGCAATGTGCATGTTAACACATACGCCAGTACAATAGACTATACTATGGAGTATGCACATGTGTGCATACACAGAGTAGCATACTATAGTATGCGGCATGTGTGTATACATGCCTTGCATATGATGTTACATTACATATTGTACAGTGACACATGTAACTATATGGAATATAGTTGTTATATGTGCAGTAGTGACTTACCAGGCAACTCCAGGCTCGGTGGTTGAGAGACACCCACCTCCACGATATCAGCTAAGGCTTGTGGATGTTGTTCTGCAGGTGTCCCCAGGTTGGCCAGTAGCTCCTCGGTATGTGTGAGTGGGGGCTGGGTTGGTGGCCCACCACCTGTTGCACCTTGTTCCCTGGTGATTGCATTTGCATGCTGTTTTGCCCATCTAATTAGGTCTGTACAGTGTCTGCACACCTGCTGGTATGTGCGGTTGTGGCCACCCACATCATTAACCCTCCTGCAAAGTTCCTGCCACAGGGCATCCCACTGCTGTGCATCCTGTGGCACATGGCTGAACAGTACATGATGATTATCATGTAGGTATGGGATGAGGGCCTCATCCTCCAAGCAGGTATAAGGTGGTAGCCTTGCACACGGCATACCTGGAAGACATAATGATGGAGACAGGTCACAGTAACTCACAGAGATGTACAGAGCTACAGCTGAACATACATGTGTATCACATTTATTATGATTAAATAGTTGTCTTTGCAAATCTACATGACACTGACACCACTGACATGTTTGTGTCACACACATTTGACACTCAATGGTGATTGGATATTATCACCATATATGTGTGTGTGTCACCTGATTACATTGCTCATACTCCATGTGGATGCTGTCTTGATGTGGGCATGTCTGTTTGCCTGTACTGGTGTTCTTACCTATCAGCACATGCCTGGATGTGTCCACATTAATGCAGTCGACCTTGATGCTGTGTATATGTCACATATAAAGACTTACACTGCCTTAACGGACATGACCTGTGACCCTGCAGACTTGCTCATGGAAGGTTTTACATGTATGTGTTTTGCCATATACATCTACATGGCACTGTACAGCAGTTCAACATCCTGCCATGTATCACCTGTGTTGCACATGTGATACACATGGGACACTGGCTAGCCTGATGGTATTTGCAGGGATGGATATCAACTATAGCATGTACGGTCAAAGTCAACTAGTAGGCTATATGCCCTGGGCCATGTATGAGCCTAGGATGAAAGGTTACCTAGCTGTAGCTGACAGGTGGGTTTCTGGGGCCAGGTCAAGCAGTGCCACATAACTGATCCACAGGGTTAATGATATATTTACCATGCGGTCATCACACCATGTCTGAAAGAGGGGCAATGTGCAGCTTTGCTGGACAGGGATGCATAGTATGGCAGGAGTATGTAAAGTGTATGGGACAAGGATCTGTCCAGCATGTGGTGATCCTTGTACTAGGAAGGTGGATGTCCATGAAGTATGTGTTTGAGATCAGGATGTGTATGTGTAGCATGTCCAACATCACTGGGTTGGACATGGCTTTATTCAGGGTAGGCATCATGCTACATAGTGGAGATGGGGATTGGGAAGGCTGGTGTAGGCCATCTGAACATGGCCAATACCCTTAAAGGAAATATGTGATCTGATATGGGTCACTTGAGTGTTGAGTATGGCTGAACAATGATCTCTATATTCATGGATGGCACCCTGTCATGATTAGGGTTGCCACTTATGACTACCTGACAGGTGTGGTGACATAACTATCACAGGAAAGACAACTGCCCAGCTGCATCCCTTACACACAGTGTCCATTATGTTGACCACTGCCTAGGTGGTAGTTCATGGGTACAGGGTTATTAACATAGGGGTGACAATGCAATATGTAGCTGTCAGATTGTGGCCATATGTCACACACCTCACCCACAAAGCCCCTTCTGTATGTTGTCCACAACACTCATTGAGTCAGCTATTGCTCCTAGGTCATAGTCATTTGCATACTTCAATAGGCAGATGCCTTCTGTTAGTCTGTGTGGTATAGACTACAATGAGGGGGAGTACAATGAATTAACCCTGTCTTACTGTAGCTGGCACTGGTGTGATGTGCATGTATTATTCAGACACCTTCTGTAGTGTTGGTTCTGCCAGCAGTCCAGTTGCAAAACACTCCTGTGACATAGGAATGTACATCTAGTATACTGAGTGTAGGTGGAACACAGTATGGGTGATGATGTCCTATGACCTGGCAAGGTTATGATATGCTGTGTGAAATCAACCTTACTGTCATCTACATCTGTACTGCTGACATCAAATAAGTTGATCAAGGTTCATGGCCTTTCAGACCAGACTCAGCAGGGTAGTAGTGCAGTACTTCCCATTATCAGTGGTGTCTCCCCCTTTGTGGGTTGTGATAACTGTTGGTGTGCACCATTCAGTGTGTACACAGCCTGACATGAAGCTATGTTTTACATGATGTGTATGTGGAGAGCAAATTGTTTTGCCATATGTGTATGATACAACCTGGGATGTGGACAGGTCCCATGCAGCCTGAGTGCAGCTTGTACCTGCATAGTTGTGGTTACAGGGGCTCTGTAGTGTACATGGATATATGATTGTGTACCTGTTGGGGGCAGTGTGTTTATGTTATCCAAGACCCTATCTGGATTGCTTATTCATGCTCAGCACTTGTTCAGAACTTGTAAGCACTAAATAAGCTACTAATTACTATAGCACTCAATCTTCCTCATTACCTAGAGGTAAACAGTTTTTGTACTTACTTTTCTCACTTGCTTAGAGTAAAACAGCTCTTGTACTCACTTTCCTCACTTATCTAGAGGAAAATAGTTTTTTATTCAGGCATGTCCAAGGGTCAGCTCCCAGTGTTCTCTCCTGTCTATCTGATGAATCTGGGCATCTTGAGGCAATGTAGAAATTGCCTCATGTACACAGACAACCCTCTCCTCCTACCACCCAACACTACAACCTGTGAGAGATGCACTTATCTAGCCAAACTGGAGGTAAAGCTCTCTCCAACCAAGACTGAACTTGACAGTCATGTGGAGAAGGTAAACATTTGCACCACACCACACTCATCACATAGTCTCACTAAATCTACACCACCAAAATCCACACATAGTAACACAAAAACATTCATGGAGGCTCTCAATAATAATCTGTCTAAGCAACAGAGACCTCCAAAGCAGAAACACAAGCAGCCTCCATCCCCAACACAACCCAAATGACACATAGCCCACAGACTCAGTGTGCCACTCAACCACAGCCAATAAGGCAAAACAATGTACCCAACACACTAGTCATAGGTGACTCTATAGTCAGGCACACTGATGTCCCACTCACCAGGCTAAACAAGGAGAAGGTTACTGTCAGCTGCCTGTCAGGTGCCAGGATCCGCCACATAACCCACGCACTCAGGTCACTCCACAACAAGTACAAATATGACTCTGTCATTGTCCATGTTGGTGTGAATGACCTGAGATGTACCTCCCTGGACTACATGAAAAGAGACATGGAAGAGCTCTCCGATCTTGTAGCCCAGGCAGGTATGACCCTAGCCCTGAGTAGCATTCTGCCATCACCCAGAATGATACCGCAGTACAAGGACAAAATGATTGACTTCAACAATTGGCTAAGCTTCTGGTGTCATTCTAAGGGGATCCAGTATCTGTCTGCTTGGGATGACATGGTCGACAGACCACGATGCTTTGCCACAGATGGCCTGCACCTGTCACCCCTGGGATTCTGGATACTGGCTAAGGCTCTTGCTGCCCCTATAGTGCCTTTTTAGGCAAGGTTCAAATAACAAATTCACCACCATAACAGGAACAGGCAAGCAAAAACTGAGGGTAATGCTACTCAATGCTAGAAGTCTAAATCTCAAAATGCACTCACTCGAGGCACTCCTTAAAATGGAGAACATCGATATCTGTGCAGTGACTGAGACCTGGTTCAAGGCTCCAGAGAGCACCCCTGCACTACCAGGCTATAACTCATACCACACTTTTCGGCCATGTAACCTGGACCAAAACACCAAAGGCGGAGGTGTGTCCATATTCATTAAGGATATCCACACCTCCAGGCTAGTTGCTTAGCACAATGCATCCGAGGTTATCCAAGTGCAACTAACTCTGGGCAAAACTGCAATCCAAATTGTAGCTTGCTACAGATCCCCACCATGCCCCAGGATTCCCACTCCTCTTTTCTTGATGTACTGGAAAATATTAGGGTTCAACCAAACACCCTAATAATGGGTGACTTCAACTACCCCACCATTAACTGGGAAAACTACTCATGTACCAACTCATTAGCTCAACGCTTTCTGGAATTCATAAACTCCAATGCCCTGGATCAACTTATCCACACCCCACCAGGGGCAACAATATCCTAGACCTAGTCATTACCAACATGAGTGACCGGTGTTCCACACCTGAAGTCAACTCCTCGTTGGTCCGATCCGACCATAAGCTAATCACCCTTGATATCCACATCCCGCCCCACCCCCCATTAAGGAAACCACAGTAAAATATTTCTCCAAAGCCAACTTCATGCTTCTTAAGACAGAAGTGGTGAACTTCATGACACCCATGCAGATGGACAATACAGTTACAACTGCTGAATCCTACACAAATGCACTCTATAAGCACTTACACGAGTGCATGGATCGTGCTATCCCAAACAGAACCAAGATGCTATCCTCCAAAAAAAGGAAGCCAATCTGGTGGTCCCCTGCCATAAACAAACTGTACAACAGAAGGAAGAAACTGTTGCAAAAGAGAGTACAATCCCATGAGTGGAGGAGCTCCCTGGTCAGCCTCAGTAAGAAGCTGAGATCCCTTATAAGATCCTCCAAAGCTAGCTACGAAAACAAAATCACCACTAATTCCAAGGACAACCACAAAGCATTCTATAGCTATGTCAAGAATCTCGATGGCAACACCCAGATCTGCTCTGAGTTACAGCACAAAGGCATGAAAATTACAGAACCAACTGATATTGCCAACATCCTGGCAGATAGGTTCAGTGCTAACTTTACCCCCTCTCACCCCCTAAAGGGCCCATATCTATACAGGAAGAATGCAGAGTCCCTGTAATCACAACTATGCAGGTAAAAGCTGCACTCTCTAAAGCCAAAACACAGCATCCATGGGACCGGACAACATCCCAGGCTGCGTTTTACATGAACTTCAGAACAAACTGGCTCCCCACTTAAGCACCATGTTCAATAATAGCCTCGCATCAGGCTTTGTGCCCCTGAATGGCACACAGCAACAGTTATCCCACTCCACAAAGGTGGCACCACAATGGACCATGGGAACTATTGCCCTATAAGCCTGACTAGCCTGGTCTGCAAGGCTATGGAGCACATCATCATGGATCTCATTCACAGAGACATTGGGTACCTCCAAACCTTTGACCCCACCCAGTTTGGCTTTGTTAAGGGCAGACCATGCCTCCTAAACCTGGTGGACTTCTTTGAGACAGTTACCAAGGCATTAGATGAGGGTAAGGAGGTCCACACAGCCTACCTTGACCTCTCAAAGGCTTTCAACACCATTCCCCATTCTGGTATTATCGACATACCCATCCACCTGAACATTAACCCCTACATCATGAGATGGTTTGCAAAGTGGCTCATGGACAGAACCCACACAGTGAGAGTTGCATACCCTAGGTCCGACTGTAAACCAGTTACAAGTGGCATCCCCCAGGGCTCAGTCCTAGGACCCCTCATGTTCGGTATATACTTCTCTGAGGTACAGGCAAGCACAGGAGGACTTTGGCTGAAAAGGTTTGCAGACGACTGCAAACTAGGGGCCATAATTGGTTCCCCAGCTGATACAGACACCCTCCAGAAGGGTCTCACTGAGACGGATACCTGGTGTCAATATCATGGCCTCAAGCTGAATGCCAAAAAGTGCATAGTCATCCCCTTTGGATAAAACTAATTACCTGCAGACTACCACATAGGTGGTAGTCCCCTACATACAGAAAAGGTAATAAGGGATCTGGGAACCCAAGTAGATAGCAATCTCTCCTTTGATAACCATATTGCCAAGGTGGTTAGAATATCCTTCTACATGGCCCCCCTAATCTCAAATGGGTTTGCATCCAGAACAAAGGAGGCCATTGTGCCTCTCTACTCATGACTTATTAGACCCATTAAAGAATACAACACCCCATTTGGGATGTACCTTACAAGACAACTGCAACAGCTTGAAAGACCACAACAGTACCACACCAAGAGGATTACTGACCTCAAACAGATGACCTATGCAGCCCAACTAAAGAAACTCCAGCTGTACTCGGTTGCATACCGCATACTCAGAGGTGATCTCTGCTTGACATACAAGGCCCATGTCCAACCCAGTATTGATGGATATGCTCCACCTAAACAAAAGCCCCTGAGAGCCACATGCTCTAGGGATATAAACCTAACCACAATGATAACTAGGACATGCTGGAGGGATAGATTCCTGACCCGGAGACTCCCCATGCTTTGGAACATGATTCCAATGTACATCAGGCAGGGCCCCTCACTAGCACTCTTCAAGAGAAACCTTGATGGGTGGATGGGAGACAGACATGTACCCGGGGATCACTGCAGTGGCTCTGCTGGACAGAGGCACAGGGAACTAATGGCTCTGCTGTTCAGAGGCACAGGGAACTAACCTAAGGGGGTGGCAGAAGCCAACACACTCTAGCTAGGCTTATAAATGCCCTTGGGCAGACAGCCTAGTACCTACCTATGAACCTATGAACCTATTACATGTCTTATGTGCATGGATAGTTAACTAGCTCTTCCATTTTACTTTGCTATCATGCTGATAAACTGTCGGGTGACTACAAGTCATATGTATCCTGTTATTGTGTATTGTAAATGCCAATAGACATAACTAATGTTTGCCTAACATAACAGTAATGCTATGTAAAATGTAATACATATCTGCCTACAATACTGTACATTACACAGTTATTGGCACAATATCCCACAATGCAAATCATAATTGCACAGTAGGCCCACCTTCAACATGTTATTCTCAGTAATACACCCATACATATGCCTACTGTTACAATATATCAACATATACTATCCCCTGTTATAGCACGTACTTGTTGGACCAACCCTGCCACTGACAGTGGCTGGAGAGGAATTGTTGGGTTCAAAGCCCTTATATAGCATCCCTTGTGGTGTATGAGGTGTTTGCCTTGTGACCTACAGCAGTACACACATAAATACTACAAGCATTACTATGCTCAACAATACATCACTACAAGATAACTGTTTCCACTATATGCATTGCATACACTTTAATTATTACAGAACAGGTACTACATACACAGACATACTGAGTGTTCTACATACCTTATTAGTAACCCGAGGTGTCGTTGACTGTTATTTCAATCTTTTTCAGTTTGTGTTTCAATCTTCTTTGTAATGTTCTGCTGGTATATACAGATGGTTTGAATGTGTGACAAGCCATCCTTTTATAGTTAAATATCAGTAACATGTGCTATCCTGACCACCAATTGGTGTTCCAAAGTAGTTAATTACATGCACATCAGCTGTGCAGCTACTCCATTAGCCAATACCATGGCAACAGTGGTGTATAATTGAGTACTCCACTTGGGCATTGTCCCTTTGCCTTACTTTCGAGGAAGATGGCCTGGATGTGTTGTTTGTGATGTATTGCAACAGCTATATGGAGACACACAGAGATATATTAGCTTCATGACTCCCGTGGATTGTGTGTAATGCCTAGAAGATGTTGTTCTACATGTGAGTACAGCTGTTATATTTCAGAACATTGCTACTTATGCAGGGTTTGTTTGTACCTGATACTTCTGCAGATGTTTCAGTCTGGCAAGGATGTTTGAGCAGCTCAAGGCTGTATGGCTATGCATATAATGTTAGGTGGTTTACAGTGTGCTCACCAGACATCTTTGGTTTGGTGTAAATGTGTATCATACTGTGCTGTTAATCAGTAATTGGTAACACTTCCTGGTGTACACACAACCCTCTGAAACGGGATTAGTGCAAACAAACCCTGTAACATCAGCAGCTGTTCCATTGTATAACAGCAACTATTTCACATAGGGCCATGTTAGTGTGTCTCTGACAAGGTATGTTAAGGCTTCTGCAGATGTCGTACAGTGAGTGAATGATTTGTGATGTTATTACAGTATGTATTGTAATTGGTTTGGGTGTGGGGAGATGTTGGTGGGTGTACATAGCAGATGCAGGTGTGTAGGAACTGCTTTTATACATATTCGATATGTGTGTGAGGGTTCCTTCCCTATTTGAACACCTATCCTTTAGTGGACTAATACTATGGTAATTGCAGGCTGATTCATTAAGGCACTGTTAAATGGTTCCTGTATAGCATGCAGGTGATGTTAGTCCTTGAATCCTTTTGGCAATACATCGGAATGTAATAAAGTGTTGCTACATGAAAGCTGTCTGTGTATTTCTGTCATAGGTATTTGCAGTCATTGGAGTTGTGTTGGTGACTGACCCTCTTTGGCTAGGGTTGCCACCTTTTCAAATGGCCATAGTGGGACATTTTCAGGACACACATCAGATTTTACAGGCCAACACATACCCACGGTCAGTACAAAGGATAGAACTTTACTTTTTTGCCTAAATAAAAGCTTATTCTTGTAGCAGTTTAGTTGCTTATCCTGTTTCTTGTAACATTTAGGTATTTTAGATACAGAAATAACTATTTTATGCAACTATTACATAAAATATGGGACATAATTATGTCCTACAATCTCAGGACATTTGCCATTTTTAATATTTTTGGTCAGGACACAACTGCACAAAGAGGGACTGTCCCTAGCAAAGTGGGACAGGTGGTAACCCTATCTTTGGCTCATGTCCATAGCACATATTTGTAATAGTGTATAGGCATATACTCTCCATATCCTTTGTTCATATAGTTTGGTTGTGGCGGAATGTTTGATTGCTATGGTCCATGTTATGCTCATATATGAACACTTCAACTGCTGTATACGGGATGCCTATGGAATCCCGAATGCACACAATTCCGACGCCCACAGTACCGGGCCCAGACTCCCAAACCCCACATTACCGAACAATCAAACTCAAGACAGTCAAACTCATGAAAGTAACACAAACTCAGAACACACACACACACAGACACAGTGATACCCATCACATCCAAACAAACCATCCTACACTACATATGAGCAGGTGGGCAAGCCCCCCTACACCCCCATGTGGGTGGCTGTGCCCCCCACACCCCCCTACTTTAATATTCTACCTCCGAGATCGCACAAACAGACACACAAAGCAAACCCACACCCACACATTACAGTCCCCCAGAAACACACAACACACTCAGAACACACACTTACACACACTAAAGCCCTCAGAAACACACTTACACACAGTAACCTACCTGAACCGCAACACCAGAAGCACTAACTAAAAGTCCCTTAACATCGGGATTTTAAAACTTGCACTTCTGGTGTTTCGGTACTGTGGTCTTTTGGTCTTTAAGCCTCGTGATTACGTGTGTCGGTATGTCAAGCATTCGGTATTTGGTAGGTATCCCATTTATATGTACCTCCATGGTTGTGTAGATGTTGTTAACCTATCTATATATCTACATATATATGTATATCCCTATATATCGACATATATCTCTCTCTCTCCCTCTCTCTCTATATATATATATATATATATATATATATATATATATATATATATATATATATATATATATATATATATATATATATAGCATACACCTTTCATTGGGTACATGGCAGTTTGTCCTATTTCCACACAATCCTCCCTTTTGTGTTTTAACCTGTCAGAATACACAACTGCCATTGGTACATCTCAGGTAGCTTAGTGGTAGGTTATTGTGAAGATTGTGTACATGGTTGCATGTTCTAATCCTGGCAGTGGTCATTTTACCTCTCAGAGCAGGCACTGGTAGTGCAAGGGTGATTAACGCACATTTCAGCGGTTGTGAGCGGCTTTGCCCATGATCTGCGCGATGTTCAGCAAAGGTTAAACCTGTGTGGTGCTTATCCATGTAGTCATGTTTAAGCACCACTTACCGGTGCAATAACCTGCTAATGTCTGCTTAAAAGTGCTTTAATCACCCTGCATTCAACATTCCTTATTTGGGACTTCATAATGACATAACAGCCCTTGCAGGTCTTGAAACCAGGACCATGAACACCACAGTCACTGGCTTTACCACTGAGGCATCTGAGATATGTACAACTTTTATGGTGTTTAGTATGTACAGTGTACTACAGCCATTCCTCACTACTGCAAACAAATGTGTAAGTCAGTTGGTGTACATATGTATGATACCTGTTAATGTTCATATGTTTGTTGAAGTCAGTGTTGCAATGTGACCTGACAGGGTGTATTATGGATGAGAATGGTTCTTGTTTTGTGTCCATTTTACATTGTGCCCATACTCCATGTGTACCCCTCCAGTTCACGTAATGAACATCCGACACAGGCCCTCCTTGATGCATATTCCATTAGCCAGCGGTCCTCCCCACACCAATCTCCACATACACAGCAACCATTGCTTCTATGGGGAATTAGGTTAATATTAATAGTTATAATACCAGAGCTGCATGTGTTTTGCATACACTTCTATCCATTTGGAATGCTTCTGTGTCACAAAGTGTGTTCATAGATGTTTATATATATATATATATATATATATATATATATATATATATATATATATATATATATATATATATATATATATATATATATATATATATATATATATATATATATATATATATATATATATATATATATATATATATATATATATATATATATATATATATATATATATATATATATATATATATATATATATATATATATATATATATATATATATATATATATATATATATATATATATATATATATATATATATATATATATATATATATATATATATATATATTTAGTATTAATTTGTAACACTTATACATATGTAGACTTGTATATGTTGATTCACACATTACAGTACATTACAATGTACTGTACATATGTACACAAAGTGACTGTCCCATTTGTGGTCTGTACTGTGAAATGCCTGTAGTATAAGGTGTAGTCTAATGACCACTTACCATGTATACAGATTAGATGGCTTAGTGGTAGGTCCCATGACTATGGTGTGCATGGTCCAGGGTTCAACACCTGTGATGTATTAGACATGTTTTACTACAGAATAAGGCTAATTTAAGCAGTTGTAAGCAGGTTTAAAGGTGTTTGTGCGACATTATACCAGCGGTTGTACACAGTTAAACAAACTTTACATCCTACAACCTGTGCAAATATGGCCACTTCTGCTAACTACTCAGGATATATACATTTCAGTGATGTAACATCTCACTATGTGCTTACATAACATTACATTGTCTGTTAACTGTACTCTCCAGCACACATGGGTTTATGTGTGTTCCAAATGTTTATTATTCTGTGGAATACTACCTATATATGCAAGCTGTGGTTAAGGTATACTATGTAACATGTAAAACATCTCTGACTTTATTGGGATTTGAACCACGACTGCACAGATATTATGCAAATGCTGTAGCCATTACACTATTGACATTAACGTTCCTTCTGCCTATTTCCTATGTCCATGAATCCTATGTGTAAGCTTGGCTACACAACAGGCGGAGCCACCCACACCCAGTGAGCTTCTCAAAATACCGACATAACACATGAATTGAGAGACTATACATTAACATCCTAACTACATTTGGCATAGCCCCTCACTGACACACTTCAGGGGAAACCTTGATGTGTGACTGGGCAACAGTATATACACCCCTGGGATCATGTGTCCCAGAAACATACAGCCAGGGTGTGGGGAGCCACTCCAGTTTTATAGCTGCAAGACCTGTTGGGGAAATTGAATGCTGTTGGGTTGTCATGTTAACATGCGCCTTTGAGATCACTATGTGCCCCTATCACCCTACAGCACCCCAGTCTTCAACAGCTTCCAGCAACTCTGCCTGGAATCACTTCATTGGCTATGCTTGACAGAGGCTCAGTTACTTCATCAATGGTGCAGATAAAGCCACCACACTGTAGCTATGCTTCTAAATGCCCTTGGGCAGATAGCCTACTACCTATCTGTGAACCTCTACAGTGCAGGCCATCTCCAACATCATATGTGATTATACAGAGTTTTCTGATCACAATATACAGTGTAAAATCACCATGTAGTCAGACAACAGTTAAGTACAGCAAGAGCATACAGACTACTGATACATAATCACTCCAAAAGCCTATCTTGGAAGCTAGTGGACTTGTATAGGTTTCAGGCTTTGTATTGCTTACCAGTAGGTTACCTACAGGAAAGATGGGACACAAGCACAGATGGGAAACATGCCTGCAACAATGCCATACCAACTTGCATGTGTCAGCCTAAGGCTTTGGAATGCTGGGCAAGGCTATTGGCACCCCATGGTGCCATTTCTAGGCATGTCTCAGAGGTGAATCTCACCTCCATGAACTGCACAATAGCGGAATCAATGAGGGTTAGGCTACTCAACACCAGGGTAGTACTCACAACATGCACGCACTCACAGCACCCCTCAGTATGGACAACATCTACATCTGTTCTGTGACTGGGACCTGTATAAGGCTCCTGTGAGCACACTGGCACTACCAGACTACAACCCATAACACACATTTCAGCCACTGAACATGGACTGGCACAGACATGGAGGGGGTGTATCCATATTCATCGGGGATACCTACACCTCCAAGTTAGTGGGGCAGCATGATACCTCTGTGATCATCCATGTGCAGCTAACATCAGCCACAACTGCAATGCAAACTGTGAGCTGCTACAGATAACCCTCCATGACCCAGGAGCACCACTACAACTATCTGGAGACAGTGGTAAACATGACAGTCCTACCAGACACCCTGTTATTGGTCAATGTCGGCTACCCTACACTTAACTGGATAACCTACTTGAGTATTCACTTCCAGGCCCAGCACTTCCTGGGATTTATCACCTCATATGGCCTGTATCAGTTGGTAGATGGACTAACGAGAGGTGAAAACATACTAGAAGTGGTAATCACTGACATGTGCAACAGGTGCACTACAGCAGAGGTAAACCGGTCACTGTTTAGATCTGACCATGAACTATTCACTGATGATTTCCACTCCCAACCATCTCCCCACCCAAGGAACACACAGTGAATACCTTTCCTACAGCTAAATTCACAGTACTAATGACAGAGGTGGGAGGGTTCACAGCCCCATGCTCAGGGATGACACTGCTCAAGATACAGACAGAATTACAAATGCACTCTATAAGCACCTACAAAGATGTATGGGTCATGCCATCAATGGTAAACCAGGACTCGCTACTCCTACACAAGGACACCAGTCTGCTGAACCCCTGCAATATACAGGCTATACAACAGAAGTAGGACAGTAGTCCAGAACAACAGCAAATCCCAAGACATGCAGACATCCGTGACCAGTATTAGCAAGACACTTATGTTACTCATGTAATCATCCAAGGCTGACATCCACAGGTAAATAGGCATGGATTCAGAAGATGACCACAAAGGCTTCTTTGGCTATGTCAAGGATCTAAGCAGTAACACACAGATTTGCACTGTGCTGGTGCAATATTGCACTGAATATACTGACCCTACTGATATCACCAACACACTTGATGATACATTTGGTGCAAGCTTCACCCCCTACAGGGCCCACAACAATACCCAAAACGTACAGTATCCCAGACATCTGAGACATACAGGTGGTAATGGCCCTTTCAAATGGCATGACAGAGCATCAATGGAGGCAGATGGTGTCCCAGACTGCATCCTGCAGACACTACAAGACAAAGTGACCCCCCTGCCTAATATAGCAATTCAACATCAGCCTCTACACAGGCTACATGGCCATTCAATGGCGCATGGCAACAGCTATTCCACTCCACCAAGGTGGTGACACAACTGACCATGGTAACTACCACCCCATAAGCCTGAGTAGCCTGATCTGCATGGCTATGGAGCGCATCCTCATGGCACTCATTAACATAGACAATGGTAACCTCCAGACACTTGACCCAACCCAGGTCAGCTTGATTGAGTGCAGATCATGCCTACTGAACCTGTTTGACATCTTACAGTCACCTAGACTTTAGGTGTGGGGTGTGGTAGTTCACACATACTACCTGGACCTCGCCAAGGGTTTTGACACCATTCCCCACTCAGGTATTATTTCTACACTCACCAGCCAGTACATACACCCATACATCACAGGTTGGTTTGCCAACAGGCTTACACACAGAACCCACATGGTAAGCCTAGCAGCCTCCAGGTCCAACTCTTGACCAGTCACAACTGGTGTCCCACAGGACTCAGTCCTGGGACCCCTACTGTTTGCCATATACTTCTCAGAGGTACGGGCTAACACAGGTGGACTACAGCAGACCGTGTTTGGTGATTACTGCAAACTGGGAGCCATAACTGACAGTCCAGCTGTCACAGACATCCTTCAAGGGGCCTCACATAGACCAACACAGGGTGTCAGAGTCATGGCCTCCAGCTAAAGGCCACATACTGCATGGTCATTCCATTTTGGGAAACTACACACACACATATTAACACATGAGTGGCAGACACTATAATTCAGATGATGTAATGGGTATGTGGGGACTACATTAGATAGTGATCTCTCCTTTGACAATCATATCTGTGAAGTAGTTAGGACATCCGTCTATGTAGGCCATCTGATTACTTAAGGGTTTGCATCTAAACAGACTGAGGTTATTGTGCCCCTTTACTCATCACTCATCAATCCCATCATCAAGTATGATAACCCATTTTGGATGTACCTCAGAAGACACATCCAACAGCTGGAAGGGCCACGAATATACCTCGCCAAGAGGAATAATGCTCTCAGACATGTGTCCTATGCTGCCAGATGCCACTGCATAAACTCTTGCATTACTCAGTGACATCTTGTTTACTCAGAGATGATATTTGCTGGCCAACAAAGCCATGTCCAAGTCAGGCTTAATGGATATGCTCCACCTATGGGAATCCATGTCACAGTGAGCCACACACTGTAATGAGCTACACCTTGCCACAACCATAACTGGAAGATGCTGGAGTGACAGATTCCTGTCACAGGTACTCCCCATGCTTTGGAACTACATCCCTGATTACATTATATGGAGCCCCTCACTAACACTCCAGAGAATCCTTGCAGAGTGGGTGGGGAACAGTGGATACACCCCAGGGATCCCACAATTGGCTCTGCTCCACAGAGGGACAGTTAGTTAATCAATGGGGTGGTGACAGCAGACACATTTTGGCTAGGCTT
The DNA here is from genome assembly GCF_019279795.1 of Protopterus annectens. Classification (NCBI taxonomy): domain Eukaryota; kingdom Metazoa; phylum Chordata; order Ceratodontiformes; family Protopteridae; genus Protopterus; species Protopterus annectens. The sequence continues at coordinate 774,370,091 of NC_056730.1, read as the reverse complement.
ATGAATGGCCTTGGGCAGTTAGGCAAGTACCTACCTATGCACCTATGAACCTATACATACAGTATCGACACATGCTGATAGCTTAATTTACTGCTCAGGTATTGACTTACCTTCTGCCAATGGCAGTTTTGTGTACAATTGTTGAGGGCTGCCTATGTAGGATGCAGACAGTAGATCACCTATACATGACAATTTACATGTGGTCGTGTGTGTGTGTGCCATCCATATTTACTGTGTGTGCAGGTGGAGAAGGGTGTCAGTCCATAGGTGCCTACACTGTCAGTGTGTGTGCTATAAGTTCCCTCTTTGCCAAGGCATGGACATGCTGGGCACGCCTCGTCTGCCTACTGGGGCTGGCACAGGGTGTTCGTGGTCTGAGTCCCTCTGTGCCTGTGGGGCCTTTGGCAATAGTGGTGGGCTGTGAGGGCCTTCACCATTCTGTCCCTGCTGCAGCTGTTTTCACAGGATCATATTGTGTAGCATGGCACATACTATGAAGATGTGGGCACACATGCCTGGAGAGTACTGCAAGGCTCCACCAGATTTGTCCAAGCAATGGAACTGTGATTTCAGCATCCCAAACACATGCTCTATGATGATTCTGGTTTGTGTGTGTGCCTCATTATGGCATTCTTGCATGGGTGTGTGTGCATTTCTGATGGGAGTCATCATCCATGGTTCCAATGCATAGTCAGCATCCCCACCAGGTGGCCATATGGGATGTCCCCCCTGGCAAATACCTGATACAGCTGTGAGGCATGCCAGATGTGGGAGTCATGATAGCTTCCAGGACTGCCAGCACACACATCCATGATAATGCTCTGGGCATTGCACATGACCTGGCAGTTGATGGAGGGGTATCCCTTGCGGTTTATGTAGCTCCTACCCTGCTCACCTGGTAGTGACTTGCTGTGTATGTGCGTGCAGTCTATTGCACCCTGTACCTCTGGGTAGTCTGCCACATGGTGGAAGAGATGCATATTGCTGGCCAACACCTCCTGCATTCGGGGGAAGTATATGTGCTCATTGGCATGTGGTAACATGGCATCCAGGAACTTTTGGAGTACCCTGGATGCTGATGTCTGTGAGATCCCCATGATATCCCCAGTTGCCCTTTGAAAGGTACCTGTGGCTAGTATTCTCAAGCTTGCACATACCTTCGTGTCCACTGGGATGGGTTCCCCTCTGTTATTTCGGGCTCTGAGGCATGGCCAGCACAGCTCAAAAAGTTGCTGTATGGTGTCCCTGTCCACCATGTAATGCTCTACTATCTCCAGATCATGTAGCTCCTGGCAGGTTACCCTGAGTCTGAGCACTCTTCTCCTCCTCCGGTGCCTGAGATGGTTGTCAGCATCATCCTCCACACCACCTTCAGTCTCCAACACATGCTGGTGAATCAAAGCTATGGCAGCCCCTAACATGTGCATATTAAAAGTTCCCCATCTGTATACACCAATGGTGCAGAGTGTCTGGGAATACACAACTGTGTGTGAGGTGCTTTCACACTTTATAGTATTGTGCTATGGATGCTGCTGGTGTAATTGGGTGTGTATGTGCAATTCCAGCTGCAGGGTATCTTAATTATGGGTTTTACAGCAGGTACTGCTATTGTGGGGCCTTTGGTGTTGAATTACACTTGGCTGCCATGATTCATCTATTGCCCTTTACTTCACTTTTCAACCCGATTCTCCTCCCATTGTCAGACATGCATCCAGCTTCTGGCTTTCTTGTTTTGTACTTTCTCAACCCAAGATTGTGCTGCGAAATGTGTTATGTAGCTGATCTACTGCAAGTTTGCTTTGTTCTGCTGTGACAGTTTTATTTTCTTTGCAGTATGGCACCTCCCTGGTAGCTGCTAGCAGTCTTGTCAGCTGCTGTCAATGGCCCACTGTGAGTACTTAGGTGTTAATTACTCATTTGTCCTCCAATTACCATGCTGCAGCATTTCCTTATTTTCTTCCCATATCCTTCCTTTTTCAGCTCTGGTGCGCGCCGTGCACAGCCGTTTACCAGGTTTCGAGTACATTTTCATCCACGTTGACATGCACATTCGGTTACCTTGTGTGCTCTCAGCTAAGACAAGCTATGGCTACTTCAACACACACCTATCCTGCGGCTTTGCTTAGCAACAGGCAAACCGGATTAGCAATGCTCCAATGTGCTTACAGCTAAGGTGGCACACCCCTCTCTTGATGTCATCTTTATCTCCAGGCCACACCTCGGTGTTGTACCGCTACACTGTGAGGTACATCCTTACGCCGGCGGGGATTTTATGATTCAGTAGTACTTGTCTCATTTGCATGGCATTGACTACTAATTCCTAGTGACCATGCAGAACACTGTCACAGCTCCTTAGCAAACCTTGCGCCATGGTGTGGGGTAGCATGCGTGCCATTGACTATTATGGGGAATTCATGAAATGTGTTACATTACAGTTTTATTACATATAAATATATTTTCATTGTGATCCCGTTTGCGCACCGATGCACTGAGATTTTTCTTCGCGTTAGTGTGTTCTTTTTTTATATGTTGTGCATGTTTCTTTTATGCCAACAGCTATATATTTAGCCATTGGCATATATTAACAGTATAATATGTGAGTTTGGTCTGCTGTCATGTATCCGATTTTATGTGTGAAAAAATGTAAACCTTTTTTTTTTTTGGTTTACATTTCTGCATGCTTACACTACGCCTGCACCACTTCCTGAATTGCTATATACCTTCATTTGCATGCTACACTGCTGTGCATGGGGTAATTAGCATACATGCGCTGGGAGCTGTGCGGCCGTGGCATACGCAGGTAGTGCACGTGTAAACAGCTCATACCTGAATCGCTCGGCGGCCATATTTGGTGTTAGATTGCCGATGCTATGACTGCACCTGGTGCAAGCTTCATGAATCCAGGGGATTATATAGACCAAGAAACCTTGGCCCTTTTGGAAAAAGAAGCAACTGAAGAAGTGTGAAAACATAAAGAACAAACTCTAGGGACATATTAAAGGTATAAGAAAAAATATGTACATGGGAAAGAAAGAGAAATCTGATATGGTGTAATATTTATGCAAAGGAGAAAGCAAAATTAATCAATGCAAAAAAGGCAGCCCCAAAGATATTCGAAGAGAAATATAGGCAAAGGCATCCAGATTTCAAAAATTTCATAAAACTAAAAGTAAGTTCATAAAGTGTGAATGTAGAACTGAAAATTATATTAAAGTATTATATTAAAGTATAAGAAAAAATATGCACATGGGAAAGAAAGAGAAATCTGATATGGTGTAATATTTTTGCAAAGGAGAAAGCAAAATTAATCAATGCAAAAAAGGCAGCCCCAAAGATATTCGAAGAGAAAGACAGGCAAAGGCATCCAGATTTTGAAAATTTCATAAAACTAAACATAAGTTCATAAAGAGTGAATGTAGAACAGAAAATTAGAAAAGTAAAAGTTAAAAACATAGAAGTTGAAGTTATGGAATATCTGCAAAGTGAAGGATTTAGTGTAGAAAGTCTAACAGGTTGTATCACAGCATGATGGAGCAGGTGTCAAAGTAAGGACAAACAGGTGGAGCAAGAGACATCTGAAGAAGAAATATGGACATGGGAAAGAAAAAGAGATTTAATAGGGGGCAATACTTATACAATGGAGAAAGCAAAACTAATTAATACACAAAGAGCAGCACAGGAGATATTTGAAGAGAAATACAGGAAAGACATCTAGATATGGAGAATCATACAGTACAAAAATACAGAAACAAAGAGGAAAAGTAGAAAAGAGAATTAGTTCATAGGTTCATAGATTAGCACTAGGCTAACTTCCCTTGTGGGCCATGTTCAGCCTAGCTAGAGAAGTCATAGGAATAGAAACTGAGTTATGGATTACCTGCAAAGTGGAAGGATTTAATGCAGAAGTCTAACTCTGATTACATCACAGCAGGATAGAGCAATGGATCCCCAAATTAAGGAGAAACCAGTGGAGCGGAAACATCTGTTCAGTTGTCATATGAAGATATTTTGGAGTCTTCTGTAGGAAAAGAGTACAAAAGTGCAGCTGGATTTGCATAGTAAGGGCAGGAACAGGAAACTGTGGCAACTCTGACACAGTTAATGTTGTGGAGTGATAAGCCAGTGAGTTTTCATATGAAAGAGTAACATATGTCACAGGATGAAACTGAAGAGAAAGTGGTCCAGGAATATGCTCTAGAACTGTCTATAGTATGCCTGCAGGAAGTAGAGAACAAAGAATGTGCCCTCAGTTGAGAAGAATCTATCTATGATAAGAGTTGCTTCATTTAATAGCAATGGACAGACATTTTAAGATAACTGAAAGAAATAGATTACAGAAAGTCAACAAAACCCAAAAAGGTAGAAGTTTGATGAAACAAATGAAAATAGTAATTTAGACTGTTCATAGAGATTCACACAATATAACAAAAGAAAATAGGATGCATTACTGTGCAGATAAATCAATAACAGATTAGGTCTTACCACAAAAACACGGGGCAGTAAGGGAAAGAAGGGGAGAAATCAACTGCCACCATGGAAGTATCAAATAGAGAAAACTGTAATGCAATTAAGACAAGCAGTGTCAGTGTTAGAAGAGTATAAAGGAGGGAACAGATCAAACACAATTACTCAAAAAGATAGATATGACAAAAGCAATGGTCAGTATCAGAACAGATCAGGATCTATTGTGCCCTATCGCAAATAATAAACTAAACATATCAGCACAGGAAGAAAAACTTAGAAGATATGCAGATAAATATAAAGGAAAAGTACCAAATAAGCAATTTACTGATGACCCAAAAAAAGTTTTATAAAGAATTGGGAAACAAAGTAAAAGGATAGAGATTCCACCAAAAAAAGAATAAATAGATACATTTTGGAGAAATATCTGTGAAGATCCTGTGGAACATAACAAAGAAGCTAAATGGAGAGAAGTAAAAGAAAGAATAAGAAGTTCAAACGTGCAGGATATGAAATGGGATGAAGTAACAGCCAGAGAGGTTGAAACAAAGTTAAGAAAAGCTCCTAACTGGAAAACCACAGACCAAGATGCAGTACCTAACTTCTGGGTAAAAGTATTAACATCTTTATATGAAGATTTAGCTCTGAGCAAGAACTATTTATATTAACACCCAGAACAGACACCACTCTAGTTAACAACAGGAGAAAAAATGATCTTACTTGAGTGAACCTGCAAGCTATCCTAAAAACTAAAGACCAATAACTTGTCTTCTGATGATGTATAAAATATACACTGGAATTTGTGCTGACAGGGTTTATAGTCATTTAGAAGAAAACTCAGTCATGACAATAGAACAAAGGAGTAACCAAAGAAAGTCATATGGAACAAAGGATCATTTGTTATTAATAAAGTCATAGGGCAGGATTCACGAAGCCTCCGTGTAAGAGATACATGGCTTACACGGAGGCTGCAGTTAAACGGTGTGACATCAGCATGTCATGCATATGCATGAGGGCATGCTGAATCACACCTAAGGCTAACACAGTCCGTGTAAGACAGTAGGGGGCGTGTCCGTAGGTCGAGCCCTGCAAGCGGACACGCCCCCAGAAGAGTAAAAGTGCCCAAAGTAAACACCCACGACAGAGACCATGGAAATGTGAATAAACACAACACAACACATGCCCCCACAGACTATGAACATAAAATATATAAATGAACATGTTATATATTTTTTTTAAATCGTAAAGATGTTTGCCCGTGAGTGCACTCGTTTGCGCAGGCGTGCCGGTAGCTTAGCCACAGTTAGCAGTCAGTGGAAAAGCATATAAGAACTAAATATGCAAAGTAAGCCAAGAGGCAATAGTGTAGCGGTAGAGACGTCGGCTAAAGAACAGATATCCATGGTTCGAGCCCCCGCAACATCAATTTTTATTTTTAGTAAAATAAGCACAAAACAAGTCCCTGACAAATATGTACACATATAAAATCATATTTTATGTAAAATGTAATGAAATAGTCCATTTATTTTGAAGAAATGAGAGATAACAAAACAATAAAAAATGCGAGATGTGCCTATAGCTGAGCTACAGTTTAACAAGGTGAGTGCATCTGCCCGTAGGTGAGCAGTGGTTTAACAGGTGCAAAATTAGTGCCCGTAGGTGAGCAGTGGTTTAACATGCTGAAACTGTGTGCCCCTAGCTGAGCTGAGTGTAATATGCGTGCTGACAGCCAAATGAGGTATAAACCAGCGTAACCCGTTTGCGCGGAGCTGCGCACCGCACTAACAAGCTAACCGGCGGGCAACGTTGAGCAAGCTGTAACAAAACTGACTTTACACAGACACACCCCCTAGCCTGTCTAGACAGTCATAAAATATAAAAAGCAGTGGCCAGGTTTGAACCCAGGATACCATGCACCATAGTCAAGGTACTGAACCACTAAGCCACGACAGCTGTACTTAGAAATGCAGTAATAGCAAATATATAGGAATGAATAGAAAGTGGAGCATGACAAAGCAGGTTTTGTGAAGTTGATACAATTCCAAAATGGCCAATCACAGATAAGTGTGGGAAAAACGGCATATATAAGCCCCATAGGCGGGAATACACAGCATAAATGATTGCAGAACTGACTTGCAGCCAGAATGTCAGGAGTAGGTGAGGGTAGTTGCTTTCGAGCACAGAGGTGGGGCATTGAGGAGTCCAGATACATGGTCTGGCTCCTAGTCCACAATCATGAGGCCCAACTCATGCAGGGCCAGGTCCTGTGGGGAGCATATAGGGCTGAGGCGTGGGACCGGTTGGCTCATGATCTCACCAGTGCCACAGGGATTCCAAGGACTGGTGAGCAGGTCTGTCACCACCATGCGGACCTGAAGAGATGCAAGCAGGACCAATTGAACCTTTGGATCCAGGAGGCCCGGCAAATGCCGAACGGCCCACTACTGAGTAAGTTACATTTAATTATGTATGTAAGAAATTAAATTAGCTGATATTATGGAGATGTGTATTCCAATATTACTTCATTTATATTACAGCTGCAGGTGTCCGTTCTGCGAACTGCAGAGCCTATGGCGATAGGCTGGTGCGGTTGCGCCACCAGGCAGGTCAGTAATCCACTCCCAGTAACTGTAAAGAAATATAAAAGTATGACAGTTAGCAAAAGAGTGCAGTGTAGTCACTAAGTAATAAAATGTGCAAGTAACAGTGTAAAAGTGTTTGCAAGTATTGCTCGATTACAAAAGTGTGTTGCAGTCTGTAATCCAAACAGAAAAATGAAAATGTCTGAAATAAAGTCTGAAATAAAGATGCCCCACCTGTAATATAATAGTACACAACCTGCAGCAGGCTAAAAAGTACAGCTGCAGAAGATGAGCAAATCACATGTGTGAAATATATCCCTGTTGAAATACTGAAACATGACAGAAGTGAGACTGCTGGAAAGGATTGTAATAACTACAGGTAAAACATGTCAATAAAGCCTAGAAGTAAGTACCATCCTGAATAGTAAAATGAAAACAAGTGAGAGAGTGTGAGAAAGACTTATGAATCCACCAATAAAGTAGTAATAACCCCTGAATAAAGTATACTGCAGTTAGTACAGAATGAAATGAATGTGACAAGTAGAACCAAACTGCGAAATGTGTTCAAAGTGTTGCTGCAGCTGGAATGTGTATCCCAAAATCTGGATATGTTGCTCTCAGTCTACAATATGCAGATCGTATGATTGTCTGAAATATCAAACATCCACAGTTGTCTGTAACTATATAAAGCAAATGTAGCAGGATGATGTAGCTGAACAAAGCCAGATATGAACGTGTATGAATAACAATAAAATGTATATTGATGTAGCAGTAACAGTCCTATCACCAAATTGAAGTAGTTATCATATAGGAAACTGTAGTTAGAATAGTAGTGTGTATATATCTGTAGCTATTAGAAATGTACAGCATATGTATTGGTATTCGAAGGTGCTAATAATATTTTCTTCACCCCACCCTATAACCACATATAATCCATTCCACGTGAAATTGGTATGTGCAATCACAATTAACACCCTTGGACATTTGTCCTGTTGGGTCATAAATATTTTCATGTACGTTGATGCATCTGCCCTGTTCATACATCCAAACCTGATGGCCTGTTGCCATCAATCAACCCTGCATGTTGTTGGACTGTGTATTGCTGTTCAGATTATGCATGTGTTATGCTCGCTGTTCAATGGTGTGAATATCTGGGTGTTTGGTTAATGGGAATACTAATGCATGCTGTTACAACTAATTGCGAATGGTATTGTAGGTTACTAACCCAAACTGTCATGACATAATGCAAAACATAGGACGACAGGGAAGGCGGGTTCCAGCGGACCCACCTCTCCCACCTCAGCTGGCGAGTGCACCTGGCACTAGTGTCCAGTCTGGACCCTCCTCCGGTGGCCCTGTGCCACCTGCGGGTGGAAGCGCTGCAGGGGATGGGGCCCGTCCCCCTCTGCAAGCGTGGCCGGAGGAGATCCACCACTCACCCTCCGTAGCATCCAGACTGTGGTGCTTAGGGAGATCCGGGACTCTGTTCTTGGGCCCCTACGCCAGCTTGAGGCATAGGTGGCACAACTTACAGGCATGCCTGTTGCCCAGCCTACACAGCCCCCAGCACAGCCCCATCCTGGGCAGTGAAGGAACAGTGGCAATTGCCCATGGGTGGGGATATCAGTTCCACTGTTGCCATCTGTGGGCTCATGGGCTCTGGATATCCAAACATCCGTCCCCGTCAATTGTGTAACCCCCCCCACATGTGTCATACACTGCCCCTGTATGCGTCTTGTTTGTCTTGTCTGTTGACCTACCCAGCCTACCTCCCCAGCTATACTGACGTCCTTCACCTGACATACCACTCTCACCTGAAAAAAAAACCAAAAAAACAAAAGGGCACTCTGTACCCACAAAAAAATTACGCCCCATACATAGCTGCCCATTCCGCACATATGTCTGCTGGACATGGAAACTATCAATTACAATTGGCTGTACAACAAGTATTATTGTTGTCCTGACAACTCCCTCAGGGGTGGAAGGTTTCAAATGTCACACCAAATTACATACATATGCACAGCTGTTGCTGATGAAGAAATGGGCAGCTATGGGCCTTACCTACATCCCTCCTGCAAAACCCAAGCTTGTTTCCCTACTGTCTTACCCTCTTTGTGACCCCTTTTTCACCAGTTTCCTGTCTCCCCATTTTCATTTCTTTCAAAGAAAATAGCGCGGGTGTGCGCAAGAGTAAGCACATTTAAGCGGTTGTAAGCGGGTGTGCACAGAGCTGAACGCCAGTGCGCATGTGGGAGCTCCGCTTAAACCAGCGCTAACCCGGTTACAACTGCTTAAAAGTGCCTTAGTCACTCTGACTGACAGGTCCTGTAGTCAGTTCAAAAGCAAAATAAAATTCCACTGTCAGTCCCGAACCCAGGACCTTGGAAACAGTACTTGAAAACTGCAATACACCAACAGATTCAGAGGAAGACACAAGAGTAGTAGTAGTAGATATCCATTTTATTCCTTCTGTCCTGGTACCTCAGCTTTTCGCCTTCAATGGGACATATATTTGCATTTTCAGTCTCCTTTTTATACATGCTTTAATTAATTAATCAAACATCAATCAATCAATTAAGTATCAATGTATCAAATAATTTAACTCATTCACCACTGAAATATTTTTCAAGGAAGGAAACATTTCTCTTAAACTTTTTACAAAACACATTTTTTCCTTTTCTTTTACTTAATCTACAAATTTTATAAATATTATTACAAAATATGAACTGTAAACTAAACACTCCAAATATTAATTAATAAATTTCATAATACATTAAATTCTTTTTCAAATGTGCATACATATAACACCTGATCACTGTAAGATATCAATATTGCAAAACTTCAATTTTAATACATAATACATCATTTAATGAAACCAGAATATCATTGGTACCCATTAAATTTCTAAGTTCATTCCCTTAGGAAATAAGGTATGATACTCAATGATAAACCTTTGTTCTAACTTACTCAAAGCTACTTTGTAATTTCCTCTATTCGAATGAGGCCTGGCTAACACACTAAACTTAAAACTATCATTTTCGCCATTGTGTATGCTGCAAAAATGTGCAGCCACAGGGCTCTCTAAGTTTCCTTAAC
>NC_056730.1:774225546-774359452 GCF_019279795.1 Protopterus annectens | reverse complement strand
CCTGCGTCAAACTGTGGCATTGCTGCTGTGAGTGTGCTAAACTACAGTAGATCAACAGGCATAGGTGTACAGATACTATTCAAAATATCAGTATTGCACACAATAGGCAGCACAACTGCTAAACACAGTACACATCTCACATATGCATAATCTAACAATACAGGCAACAGTAGTCTACAGCTAGGGCATGTTACCTGCATGCTCCATGTTACCATGCTGGGTGGCTTTGGCCTCCATGATGACACATGTGTGATGTTGATGCTGCTGTAGGCCAGGAGCCCCCACACTTAGGAGCAGTTCCTCCACTCTGGTGAGGGGGGATGTATGGCCACCCCACCACCTGTGGCAAGGTGTTGTCTATGGATATCAGACGCATGCCGCCGGACATGTCTAATTAGATCACTGCAGTGATGGCGTACCTGCTCATATGTCCGGTTATGCATGCCTATGTCATTTACCCGATGAACAAGATCTTGCTACAGTGCAGTACGCTCATGCTGGTGCTGGCTGGCCCTGGAAAACAGAAGGGTATAGTGCTGAAGCAGGCTGTGGCGGATTTCCTGTTCCTCTGCGGCTGTGTTGGAGGGATTCCTTTGATGAGCCATACGCCTGGAAGTAAAGTAAACGATATGTGTGAGCAAGTCATGTGGCACACAACATTATACAGTACAGATATCAGCTAACTCCCATATATAGCATCTGTTCATCTGTCAGAGGATACACACATTCAATACCACATATCAGTGCTCAGCCCACAACTGGCTGACAGTGCCTGCCACACTCCATATAACAAACCAGTATACACCAGTACTCGGCACACTGTTTGGGATCCAATGCACAGCCTCGCCATGGGGGTACATATCAAGCTAATGCATAAAGAAATATGTCATCCATTGCAATGAATGTGAAATACAGTTACAGTATAACCAGTAACCCACCCTAGTCGTTGATGCCATACCCTTACCTAACATATGTGCACAGTTGTTAATATAGCTGGCATACTGCTGTAACAGAGTATACATGCTGCTAGGTATACACGCAAACCCTGCAACACACGTGATTGTGGACATGGTACAGGCATCATCACACACATGTCAGACATTCATACAACACACAAATGTATGCTGACACAGATGAGCATTTCCTGTGTACCTTACAGTACTGTGTGCCCCTACTTACAGATACCTATGCCTGAGGCATGTAATCTGTGCAGACTACAGGAAACACACAAGACAGTGTTACCAGGGAATGTGAACATACACCATACTGTGCTGTTTAGGCCTACAGCTTCAGGTAGTACAACAGTTCAAATGTCAGCTGGATTCACCAGCAGTACCACTTACTGAGTATACATGTATTGCTTCAGCCTACAATGGGACACCACAGTTGTACACAAGGAACTACATCACAACATATGCCATCCTACTATGTCTGCATCCCAATAACTGACACATCTTTCTCTGGCCTCACACCTAGGACACAAACGACCATGACAGAAACAACATCACACTAAGCTATCACACCGTTACAGACCTTGCACACATTCACTGTCACACTCATTCCACCTTACATAGCAGGTATTGCACTGAGTACATGTGTGTGTGCATTGTGTCATAGGTAGGTAATACGCTATTGGCCCTAGGGCCTACAGCAGCATAGCCATATGCTACCCTGGCCTTTGACACACATGTAATTTGATTTCACTTGCTCCTGTCAACCGGATACACAGAGGTGATTCCCAGGGCATGTTACCTATCCCCCAGACAATCATCAGGGGTATGTATGACATCTGCTACTGAGGAGCCTTGTTTGTTAATGCTGGGTGGTTTACTCCAGAGTATGGCATATTTGACAATAGGAGCCTAACTCTCCAGCATGTGCTGTTTAGTGAGGTGGCGGAGATTAGTAACCTAGGCCGTGTAGCCCGGTGGGATTGTGAGGTGTTGACATGGTGGTTGCCTGACTGCTATGGGTGTGACATACCTCTGTATGTTCGGCAGAGGTAACCTCTGGGTGGACGGTATGCAATGCACTGTAGCTGTGGTTATGTCAGTCAGTCTGCATAGGGTATGTGTTTGAGGGCAGTATTACTCTTTGTGAGGTATGTCTGTGGCCTTTCCACTTGTTGTAGTTGTCATGGGAGGTACATACCACATGGGGCATTGTGATGAGTACAGGGGAACACTGACCTATATTTCTGTACATGACACAACAAGACTAGTTTGGCACTGTGAATATCACAGGGTGGCTACTGTCCACCTGTGTCCCATGTTCTCTTCTGACACCTTCAGTGTTAGGCAGGCAACCACCTATCTGGTAGTTAGTGGGTAAAGTGTTTTGGAATGGGGTATGGCACTGCAGTATCAACACTGGTGTTCAGTCCATGCCTTGGTCACCAGGCACCTGTTGCAATACGTCTGACCCCGTGTCTCCCTCTCTCACTATATATATATATATATATATATATATATATATATATATATATATATATATATATATATATATATATATATATACATATATATATATATATATATATATATATATATATATATATATATATATATATATATATATATATATATATATATATATATATATATATATATATATATATATGTATATATATATATATATATATATATATCCATATATATATATATATCTATATATACATATCTATATATATATATATATATATATATATATATATATGTATATATGTATATATATATATATATATATATATATATATATATATATATATATATATATATATATATATATATATATATATATATATATATATATATATATATATATATATATATATACATATACACATACACATACTTGTAAACATCCATTGCTGTACATATGCATGCACATATAGGCACATATACTGCCCACCTTTCATGGTGGTAATATCAATTATGAAACAGTTGTGAGACATATAATTATGTAATAATATTGCACAGTGTTGTGCAGAATGCATTTCACTGTCCTCAGGCCATATAGCTGTACCAGACCTCACTGGCTGTAACTCAGTCCCACAGCATTTAACCACCACATGACATATACCTGCACTGCTTGCTATTTTCAATGCCACACACTACAACCTACATAGATATGTGCACATAGCAACCTTCAACTACATATATATGTCCAGCCTTCACTAATAGTTGCAGTATGTCCCTTGCCCTATGCACATCTGCATTTACATATAGATATGGACTGCTACAACATATGGAGGGTTCACAGTATGTAGAGTACCCTTCAGACATATCATTCAGATAGCAGCAAATACATCTCTGTTACATGCCTTACCTTTGTATTTCTCACCTCTGTCTGTTGTACCTGTTGACATATTTTTTTTTTCTTTTTTTTTTTTTTTTTGGTTTGGTGTCTCCAACTGCCTCTGTTTGTTTGTATGTCTGTCTCTGTCTGTATGTCTGTCTCTCTCTCTCTCTCTCTCTCCAGTTGCTGCAATGATATTATTGCATGTGTGGACAGCAAATACAGGCTGCTTTTGTAGGTATCTGCACATGTGCATATGATGGCCTCTGCACCAACTGGTGCCCAACATTTAGTAATTGCATGCAGCCTGCTGTGTGGTAATTGCAGTTCTCACTGTGATTTCAGGACACTGCTATAAAATGATAGGTTAGGTAGGTGTAGGCCTTTCAGTTTTGCAAGGTTGGGACCATGCTTGTTTGCTGTGGACACTGTTGTGTGAGTCAGAAGGTTGGTATATTTCTCATATCTGAAGCTGGGCTATAGCCAGTGAAATGCATGTTGTACTGAAACCTGAATGTTGCTTCTTCCAGTACACTCTTTTCAGTGTGTAAGTTTACTCACACCTCCTAATGCTAACACTGGATACATGGGAATATGTACTTTCTTTTGGAATTAGGGAATTAACTGGCATACAACAGTAGGTATTGCAATGTATTCCTGTGGCTTTCCTATTTTCCCTTTACATTCACTCCTTGTAATGCATGTTATATTTCTTTCAGCACCAAGCTATTGTATATCTGCTGTGGCTTAGTGGTACATCATACAGACTGGTGAGTCCAAGGTGTGGGGTTTGAGACTGACAAGGGTATTTTATTTTGCTGCTGAGCAGTACAAGGGCCTTGCCATACAGAGTGACTAAGGCACTTTTAAGCAGTTGTAAGCTGGTTTGCGCGGGTTGGCATGAAACTTAGCGATGCTAAGCTAAGCTTAGCTTAGCTTATTTTATGTTAGCAATACTAAGCTAAGTTTGGCGTAGCTTATCATATCTTAGCAATGCTAAGCTAAGCACACACATGAGCACACTGGTGCAAACATGCTTACTACTGTTTACAAGTGCTCACTCCCGCTAACCCCCACACTCATTTCTTTGACAGAAAAGTAAATAGGGAGATAGGAATGTGGTGATAAAGGGTGCACAAAGAGGGGAAGACAGTAGAGAAACCAGCTTGGGATGTACACGATGGGTGTGGAGAAGATCCATAGCTGCCCATTTCTTTACCAGCAACAGCTGTGTATATGCAATACATTAGGTGGGACATTTGAAACCTTCCACCCCTGAGAGAGGGGTGAGGACAACTAACTATGTTGTACTACCAATTATGGATATCAGGCACATGCATTGTTTGTGGATTTCTATACTGCAATTAGTATGTTACTCACTTCTGAGCAGTTTGTGTTTTGTTTGTGTTGACATTAGCACAGTCTGCTCAGGACAACTGGACATATTTCTGTACTGTGTATGCCTACCTAGACCCTTGGTTGTGCCTGACTACATGGGTATATAGTACCTTTGGGTAGGGGTGCAGAACTGCAGAGTGCATTATTTATTATCGTGTGATGTTTATCTTACTGAACATGAAGAGTTGCTGTGTACCTGTAAGTCTATGAAGGCTTGTAGTCTGTCTGAGTAGCTCCCACCTGTGGACGTATCAAGATGGTAGACAGAGGTCAGCCTAGTATTCTTTAACTGTGCACCACAACAGTCTTTTCAGCACCTGAACAATGGCATTGTCACAGGTGGTTGCTAGCAGTACATGGCTACATCCTTTGATATTTCTGTGTTGTACTTCTACATAAGGGCATGCTTGTGTGATTCATTCTACAGCTATTTGCAGAGTGTGTAACAGCAGACAAGCTGATATGCCTGTGTGTTTCTGACTCTTCCAGGCCTCAGATACTCTCACGTATATATTTGAACAGCCTCAGGGAAAGGTACATATAACTGGGATACACCTGTGATATAGTTCAGACATTTTGCAGTTCAGACTTTGGGAGATTCAGAGCATATCTATTACTACACCTTTTCTGATGTGCAAGCGGTGTCTACTCTCACTTATTGACATTTGTCATTAAGTGAGATTCAACACCTTTCTGCCTGCTGTTAGTACATTTCACAGGGAGTCAGAGGGGCACAGATAACATTTGTTTACAAATCAGGGTCATCACTGTAGAGCAGTCACTGTTGGGAGGTCTGGCCTGTGACCTATGCAAATATGCCAGTGTTTATCCTGCTCTGATACTGTGTGGGGTTTGTAAGCTGCTTCTGTAACCTTAATGGCGGATTCACTTTTCACAGTCATGTCATGCAATTCAACAACACCTGCTGGTTAAGGCCCACAGAATAAGATTTGTGTTATGCCATTCCTATTTTCCCTTTACATTCACTCATGGTAATGCATTATATATTGCTTTCAGCACTAAGTTATTGTATATCTGCTGTGGTGTAGTGATACTTCATGCGGACTGGTGAGTCCAAGGTCCCACGTTCGAGACTGACATGGGTATTTTATTTTGCTGCTGAGCAGTACAAGGGCCTTGTCATACAGAGTGACTAAGGCACTTTTAAGCAGTTGTAAGTGGGTTTGCACGGGTTTGCACGATGCTTAGCAATGCTTAGCTAAGCACACACAAGCTCACACCCACGCACCCCTGCTAACTACTGCTTAATAGAGCTTACTCCCGCTAACCTTCGCGCTAATTTCTTTTAAAGAAAAAAAAAATGGGGAACTAGGAAAGTGGTGAATAAGGGGGCACAAAGAGGGAAAGACAGTAGGGATACCAGCTCGGGATGGGCAGGATGGGTGTAGGGAAGGTCCATAGCTGCCCATTTCTTTACCAGCAACAACTGTGCATATGTATGAAATTTGGTGTGAAATTTGAAACCTTCCACCTGTGAGAGAGGGGTGAGGACAACAAAATATGTTGTACTGCCAATTAGAATTATCAGTTTACATGTCCAGCGGACATGTGTGCAAATTGGGCAGCTATGTATGGGTCGTAATTTTTTTGTGGGAACAGATTGCCCTTTTTTATTTTTTTTTTTTCAGGTGAGAGTGGAATGTGAGGTAGAGGATGTAGGTATATTTGGGGATGTAGGTTGGGGAGGTAAACAGACAAGACAAACAAGATGCATACAGGGGCGGAGTTTGACACATGGGGTGGGTGAACACAATTGATGGGGAAGATTGTTTGTAAATCGCAAGCCCATGAGCCCACAGATAGTAACAGTGGAACTGAGATCCCCACCCATGGGCAGTCACCACTGCACCTTCACAGCCCCGAGGGTGGCTGTGCTGGGGGCTGAGTAGGACGGGCAGGCTCACCCGAGAGACACGCCACTCTCGCCTCAAGCTGGCATAGGGGATCAGTGACTGAACGCTGGATCTCCCTACGCACCACAGCCTGCACCCTTCGAAGGGTGACAGGTGGCCCTTCTCCGCCCATGCTTGCACAGGGGGGACGAGAGCCCATCCTCTGCAGTGCTTCCACCTGAAGGTGGCACAGGACCAACGGAGGAGGAGAGCCTGGGCTGGGCACCAGAGCTGCTGGTGCCAGGTGCACTCACCAACTGAGGAGGGACAGGTGGGTCCGCTGGGACCGGCCTTCCCATATGTTCTGTGATTAGGTGTGTTTAATTACAACATAAACAACAGCATTCCAGATTAGTTGTAACAGCATGCAGTAATATTCCCATTAACCCAACAAACCAATGTTCCAACAGTTGAACAGCAAGCATAACACATGTATATATTGAATGACAGTGGATATTCCAATAGCATGCAGGGATGTTTGGTAGTAACAGTCCACCATGAATGTGGTGTTTGAACAGGGGACATGCATCAACATCAATGCAAATATTTATAAAGCAATAGGACATATTTCCCAACAAATATTTAAGGTTACTCATACCCATTGAGGTGTGGAATTGCATGGTTTATGCACATACGGTAGGGTGTAGAAAAAACCTTGGTTAACATCTTATAATGACCTTTTAGTCCAGACTACATTCCCAGTGACTGCAAGTGTATATCCCCTACCTGTATTATTACACTTGCCACCATACATTAGGTTGTGTCATGGGTTTGGCTAGTTCAATATATGCCTGACCTATATCTGACATACTAACTGTCCAGGATGCAGATGTTACTGCTACATATTTCTTGTTTGCATTTATATTTCTTTATCTACATATCTGGGATCTTTTCACATGACATTTTCACTTCGATTTGTACAGAACCCTGCATTTCTTGACACACACTCACATTTCTGGTGAATAATTACATGTTATATGTGTGCCAGGTTTACTTATTCATGCCAGCCAGTAACTGACTATTGTGGTCTGTATATATGTTTCACAGCTACTAGCACTTCCATCACCCACTTTATATGGGACTGCATAACTCTGGGTTGCCAGCACATTTTCAAACAGTACTGTTTGTATAATGCAAGGGTACAACAACATTTCAGACTCTGTGACACAGACACACTCTGGGTTTTAGACCTTTATTAATGACATTGCACACTTTTCCACAGGCTCACTCCTTTATTTGTTTTAACAGTGTTTATGGCAGACATGTTCAAGACATATTATACCTTTATTAATAGGTTAGAACAATCTTTTTTCAGGCTCACTCACTTATGTTATATGACAGTGCCTGCAGGGATATTATTCCAGACATATGTTACCTTTCTTAATAGGTTACTACACTCTTTTTCTGCCTCTCTGATGTTTTTATCTGACAGTACATGCAGATGACTTATTCAGGCAATTCTATGGCTGTTTTATTGGACTACAACACGTTCTTTCATGCTCTCTCCCATATTTTATATAACAATACATGCAGAATAATCACTAACCTGCATGGTGGCGCAGCCTTAGCAGCCTATCAGCGTAGACTCACTGATTCGCAGCATGGTCACCTACAGCTGTAAAGTAAATGAAGGGATATTGAGACATACCTATCTGTTATACATACTCCATTATCACATCTTACATACTGCAGTCCATGGCTACATACTCAGTTGTGGGGCATTCTGCATCCCATAGGTCTCTTGTATCCACTGGTTCAGGTGGTCCTGCTTTCATCTCTTCAGGTCTGCATTGTGGTGATGGACCTGCTCAGCAGTCCAAGGAATGCCTGTGGCACTGGTGAGGTCACGAGCTAACCGGTTCCAAGCCTCTGCCTTGTACTCCGTCCCTTGGAACTGGCCCTGCAGGAGTCTTGTCTCGTGACACTGGACAAGGAGCCAAACCATGTATTTGGACTCCTCGATGCCCCAACGTTGTGCTCGGAAGCGTGAACCCTCTCCTGTACCTGCCATTCTGACTGCAAATGTGAGCTACAATCGGTTATGGCTAGTATTCCCACCTATGGGGCTTAAATATGCCGCATTTCCCACACTTTTTTGTGATTGGCCATTTTGTAAAATTCTTGGCTGACTGCCAACCTGCTTAGTAATGGTTAAACTACCTTTCGTCAGTTTATGAATGTTAATAGTGGTTGCTTCCCCTATGTTGTCATGGCTTAGTGGTTCTGTACTTTGATTATGATGCAAAGGGTCCTGGGTTCGAACCTTGTCATTCTTTTATTTTAATACTGTCTAGACAGGCTAGGGGGTGTGGCTGCATTTAAGCAACTTAGCTCTACGTTGCTCCCCGGTGCCCTACGGTACCCTGGTTGCCGCGGCGTGCACGTCCGCGCAAACACATTGTGCTGGGTGAAGCGCTTTTAAACTTTGGGCAACTCTATTGCACTGGGTAAAGCGCTATTACACTATGGGCAACTCTGTTTAGCTGGGTGAAGCACTATTAAACTATGGGCAACTCTGTTTAGCTGGGTAAAGCACTATTAAACTATGGACACCTCTGTTTAGATGGGAAAAGTGCAATTAAACTATGGCCACCTCTGTTTAGATGGGTAAAGCGCTATTAAACTATGGGCACCTGTGTTTAGCTGTGTAAAATGTTGCTTAACAGCAGGCTATTATATATCTGGGTCCTTTAAAATATATATTTTGTTCACTGATACATTGGCCATGTCACTGCTTTTAATAAAATTTTAATCATATATGTCTGGTATTATTTCAAATACTGATTTAAAACATAAATAAGAAGGTGAGTGGTGGAACTTGAACCGTGAATGCCTTTTCTTTGTGCGTACGCTCAACCATTACGCTATTGCTATTTGGTTTAATTTGCATAAGTAGTTCTTATATGCTCTTCAATGTCACAATTGCTAACTATGGTTAAGCAATGGGCACACCCACGCAAACAAGCGCAAATACGGGCAGCTATATCGTGGATTTAAAAAAAAATAAAATTAATATTTTACATTTTATAACTGTGATGGGGGTTTACAGTGTCAGGGAGTGTGGTGGTGGGTGCAAGTACATTTGAGCGAACTCGCTCTTGTCTGTTGACATTATGCTTTTTAAAACCTTGCAGGGGCGTGGACTTTTAGATTGCTTGGCAGTCGGACACGCCCCCTGCTTGCCTACTCAGTATGTGTAAGAGTTACGGATGAGTCAGCGTGCCCTCATGAATATTCATGGAACGCTGACGTCATATCGTTCAACTGCAGCCTCTGAGTAAGACATATTAAGTCTTACATGGAGGTTCCGTGAATCCGGGGGGATAGTGAAGATATTAGATGCAACTTTAGCAAAAATGGGAAGATTACACATTGTATATTTAAAATGGAAAGCGCAAGTATACAGAATTATATAATTATATGCTTATATTAAATGTAAAGAAATGGATAACTTATTTCATCAGATTTTAGACTATCTAGTGATAAATATGAGATAAATATGAATACTATAATAACAGGTGACTTTAACTGTGATTTAAGAGGCAAATGTAAAAAGAAAGGAAATTATATAAGAAAAATGTTAAAAGCTATAGGATGTGATTACATTAAAACTTTGGGACAACAATTCATGAACTTACAATTGGGGTATGTATAGAATTGAAATATATTATTTCATAGTATCAGAAGGTTCAGTTTGAGAAGAAGGAGAGGGAGTTGAAACAAGATTTCCTGATTGTCTTGCAACATGGCTAGAGATAAAGGAAAACAATTAATATATAAAAATAGGAAATGGAATAAAAGGGTAAATGAGAAAGCACAGAATGACATGAAGGCAGACGAAAGGAAAATGGGGATTAGTAATACAGTTATAGAAAGCTCATATTACAGTGAAAACATTTTATAAAAAAATTGGTCTGAATTGTGGATGATATTTAAGGAAAAGTATATAAAAAGTGTTTTTACAGTGGCAATATGATGTGAGAAAAGTAGAGAAAGAAAAATATAAAAGAACATATAATAATGCATTGGACGATTTAGATCATAATGAAATTCATGAAAGTACTTTTACAAAGAAAAAAATTATATGAAAGAAATAAAAAATACAAGAATTGTTATATAAGCAAAGATATTTTTTACAAGGAAAAAGAGAACAGGTATTGAGTTACTTAAGCAGATTAGTAAAGAAAGAGGGCAGTGCAATGAGAGAAATAAAAAAATGTAAAAGGAGAAACAGAAAGAACTCAGGGAAAGTTTATGAATAGTGTAGTACTATATGTGCAGGAAATGAGAAGGCATGAAAAAACATGGAAAGTAAATGAGCTAGATAAAGCATTAGGGCAAGCAAATATAGATTCAGCTGCAGGACCAGATGTAATAGCATGTGAACTGTCTATAATTTAAGGAATGACTGAAAAAGTGAAAGCTTTTGAATGAATGGTTAAAGGAGGGTCTTATCTATAGAGGATTATGTAGTGGAATACTAAAATTCATATGGAAGAAAGACAATAGAAAACAATTAAAAAAAATGAAGACAGATAGTCCTGAATAATAATTATTATAAGATATTTATTTAAATAATACATAAGAGATTTGAAACTAAAATGGAAAACATTATGGAAGATAGTATATATAGTATAGAGGGAAATGGCTGTCAAGAATTATTAGTGATAGAGAAACTGACTGGTTAAGCCAAGAAGTACACATGGAGAATGGTGAAAGACAAAGATGTCCAATGAGTTATATACTCTTTGCATTAGTTATGAAAGGGATAGTATATGAAATAAATTACAAAATGAAATAGGTGGGGTATATAACACCTAAATGGTTAAAAATTCCAGTTATGTAAACATATGCAGATGACATTATAATAATTGAAAAAAAATTGGATAAAAGAAGTAATAATTTGCAAAATGAAATGTCTAGAAGTGTTAAGGATGTCTTTAAATAAAAAGAAAAGTAAAGGCTTAGGTGCTATAGCAAAGATGGGAGGTATGTATTTTACAAATAATAAACTTTCTGTGTTAGGTATAAAATTTGAGAACAAAGATGTAAGTAGAATTCAATGATAAAAAATAGGAGAGATAAAATAAACCTATCTTTTCTGGGGAACATATACATTATCATTCAGAAAAAGGGCTTATTTGAGGAATTCAGTATGATGGGAATATAGCATACTTAAACGCATTTATGCTGCCTATAATATTTGAAAAGGAAATATTACAGATATGTTTTCAATTATATGGGGTTCTAGATTAAACCCAGTAAAAAGATGAGTTTTGTATGTAAATAAAGAGGAAGGAGCTTTAGTGTTAATTAACCCACTGGTGTATGCTGTTTTGTTACATATGTATAAAGTGTTAAAGTTAATAAATGAAAAGGATGTAGGATTAGTAGTAAAACTGCAAATATAAGTATGATACATTTTGGGGAATGGTAAAAAAGTGTAAAAGAGAAAAGAGTCTAAAATGAAGAAATAAAATGTTTCCAAGAAAAAATGTTTTTGTGGAAAATAAAAATTGATAATATAGAAAAAGAGAGAAAAGTATGGTATTAAGAATGTAATGATTACACACTACTATGTAAAACCATGAGAAACTCTAACAGATGAAAACAATAAAGAAGCGCATTGTCTAATCAGGAAATATATTTTTTTGTGGAGACTGTTAATATACAAATAATCAGTAAAAGGAAATATGCTATACAAAAAGAAAAGTGATCAATATGTTTACATTGACACGCAGAAGATGCTATGGGACATGTGTTTTTGAAATGTAAAAGAGTAAAAATTTAATGTGAAAACTATGTAAAGAAGATTTTTTTCAGATATAAAAAAGAAGTGGATAAAATAAACATATATATGATTAAATATGGATATTATAAGAATAGAGGTTAAGAATATGTTAAAAGAATAGACAAAAAAGTTGTTTTATGTCATATGGGTTACACTGAATGAAAGAATAAATGAAATTATGTTTAATGGTAAATGGATTTTAACAACAATATTAAGTAAACCAGATGGGGGTCTAATATGGATGAAACTTTAGTATGATTGTAAAAGAAATTATGAACATGTGTAAATAGATTTGTATATCTATATATCTGTACATTTGAAGATATTTGTAAATATGAAAATATGTTGTAAATAATAGTTCTTTTTGTATATGTATAAAGGATCCCTACTATTTTCAATAGTTGCTGTGTAATGCTTTGCATTCACATGAGCTGATATCAGCTTAAGCATATGCCTTTAATTTAACATCTCACTATTATGATGACATATTCAAGACTACAGCTTCCCCTAATGCTGCACTGCTAGATGAGAAATCCAGACACCATGGAGTAAGAAGAGAACCTCCACCTTCTGGTTTCCCAGAATCAAAAGCAAGTACACTACAGATATGAGGCTGAAAGAAACAGAGGGACAGAGAGGGTGTGAGGGAGAGAGAGAGATAGACAATGAAACCTAGATCTACAGGATGCAGAAAGCTAGGAGGCTGGTTAAGGAATAAAATGTAAATAAATACTAACCTTCTCTCCAAAATAAAAGACAAGATCACATGTTCAATCTGAGCACATTATACACAGCACAACAAATATAGCCAAATCAAGCAACAAACATTATAATGAGAATGTGGCGGTTTAGAACCCTTATATGGAGAACAGGAAATGAACACCACATTTTCCACTTACACATTTAAGACTTTGTCAAATTCCATTTTATCTAGGCTCACTGGCATCACACCAAAGAAATTAAGACTTAATGTGGCTCACAATCCTTTTGCAAGAAACTTTAATCCAGATTAGTTACCTCCTTTTATTATAGTTTTTCAAAACACATGAGCAACTGATAACCGTTGCATAATTAATTTACATATGACCATCTGTAACATGGAAGAGAGTAACAATTTTCTAGAAAATAGGTAGTTAGGCTTCATAAGCTAATTCAAGTGATGTGAAAGCTGGCATACAATGAGAGACCTAACCGGTCAGTCTGGTTATTAGGGGAAGAAGCCCATTTTTCATGCATGACCATGATATGGGAAGGCCCAAGGCAGCTGTAACATCGTTCAAAGGCAGTGACTTTTATATGAAACTGTGGTGCAGCTAATAGCATTTCATAGCTTCACTACTTTAGTAAACTGGCAGGGAACTGAGGGTAGGCACTTAGGAGAAAAGAGAAAAATACAATACCGCAGAACAGTTTGGTAAATATATGTTTAACCTAAATCTGAATCTACTTCTGATGCTCATTTATTATTTTATTAATTTTTCCACATAAATTGAATATGTGTTTTATTCTTATATAATTACAACATGCAGTTGAAACATTTCTTGTATTCCGTGATTTTGCTTTTTAGACACTGGCTACAATTTACAACAGTTTGAGCATTATCTTTTTTATTGTTCTAACTTGGAAACATAAAGGGTTCTAGCTTAAGAACATAGGAACAACTGTTTGATACTAGGCAAAGGATCACAGGAACCATAAGATGCCTAACTATAATCACTTTTAAGAAGACACACTTAAAAGTTCTTAACACCCTTGACAGGCACTTAAGGCTGCTTACCTCCTAAATTAGCAGGGCAGTACATGATAACACCAGTTCAAATTTTTGTCTACTCATCCAGTCGTCAAGACTAGCCTTAAAGATAGATAAAGTAAGTAGTTTGGTTGACCTGTAATTGCAACTTGTTTTCATTGGCTGGGAATACAATGTGTTATGAACCCATCACTCCAGTGAGCCTTGTTTATCTTTTGGTGTAGGTTTAGTTTCCAGTGCAGGTGTTTGTAGAGCCATTGATTTTGCAAAGAAATGGAAGGTCAAAAAGGATTGGAACTTTCATGACTTGAAAAGCTAGGCACAGGTCACCTTGAAGTAGCTGGTAGCCTACTGGGTATAAGAAATCATGCTAATCTTTTGGGATAGTTGAAGGATTTAAGACCTTTAATTTTCTTGGTGAGAAATCTTTGGGGCCTTCTCAGTTGAACAATATGCTTAGATCTGTATGTACCAAAGAGGCATTTAATTCAATGATGGGTCTGAAAAAGTTAGAATTCAGGGATATGATAACTTCTTTGGATTTTGAAGATATTCCTTTGGTAATTAACAGGGGCAGATAGAAGGATTTCATGACTATGTTGGAAATATGATGCTCAAATGATAGAGAGAGGGAGAGAGAGAGAGAGAGAGAGAGATGTCCATAAAATACCCAATTCTTTCATGACTGTCTCTGGGTGAAGTGGAGTACCATTTATAACATCCGAGGTGGGAGGAGATTTTTTTTGCCCAAAGCTAGTATGCTCTACTTTTTTTTAATTTAATTTTAGATCATTTTTTGTACACAAGATATGTGCATATTCCAATCCTTGATGGAGTTATTTAGCATCAGTGGATGAGCAGATAACAGTACTCAGTTTGTAGTCATCAGTAAAGTTGGTCACCCACTCTTCTGAGACATTGACTTGGATATTTGTAAAATAAATACCAAACAGGAGACAGTCTTGCACAGATCTCCCTGGTACTCCATTTATTACAATTTTACATTCAGAGAGTATACCAGCAACTTTCACAGCCTGGTATCTGTTGGATAGCCAGTTTGCAAACCAGTGAGTGACATAGGGCGTACATTAAGTCTGCCTAATTCTTCAATAATTCCAGCATGGTGAATAGTATCAAAAGCCTTGGCTAGGTCAAAATAAGCAGTGTTCACAGAATGACCACTGTCTACTGCATTATTTTCAAGGAGAATTGCAAGGTTCAGGAGACAGGTTAATTTTCAATTAGCTACATAGTAAAAATAAAATAAAATGCGAACCATACAAGTACTAAATGAATGCATGTCCAAATACATTTAAGACATGAATGCAGACTTACTGATTCACACTAGCATGGGAATTGTGACCTGATTCTCTCACGCTCAACTCCTACTCTTCAACTCCCTTGCCACTCACTACATTTATAGTACATTTCTCTAACTCTGTTCTCATATCCAAGCAATCCTACTTAAAGAAGCACATCTTATTCTCCACATCTAACAAATAACCACATCAGGGCACTAGGCAAAATAAACAATACACTATGTTACCCTGACCAAATTTAGCTAAACTAAATAGATTAATATAGAGCAATCATTAATTCAAACATGTAACAGACGCTTCATGAATCACAGTAATATTATATAGCACTTTCCCTACGACATCTTATTTTATTTATTTAATTTTATTTTACATTTGTTGACCGAGAAAGTCCGACTGGGTATATGCTCATTTTCAGAGGAGGCCCAGGGAGAAAAGCTCCATATATTCAGACATATGAGATTTACACAATATAAGAGTACAATCTAGCATATCAGATGAAAAAAGAAACAGTATAATTATAGTAAAGACACAGTTCAACAGGAGGAATGACCTATATGTCAGAGTATAATATCACAAGGAAGGCTTCATATATTCAGACAAGCAAAATTTCACATAATATAACAGTATAATCTAGCATTTCAGAGGAAAAAAAACAGCTTATTTATATCAAAGACACAGTCTGACAGGTAATGACATATGTCAGAGTATAATAATAATATAAGGTGCAAGACATTTGCCTAGTAGTATTAATTTCTCACATATAGAAAAGAGTAAACATCATACTGCAATCATCTGCTAGTTAAAGGATATGAAATACTGATAACCTGTTGACAGCTAATAGTAGAGCTGGCAGCTAATTAGTGGTACAGGAGAAAGGGGGTAGTTGGGGTATGGACAAGGACATAGCCAGTGAGATTTTAGGTGTGCTTTAAGAGCATTTTTGAAGAGACTGCTGGAAGGGAGGGTAGTTATGGCAGTGGGAAGTGAGTTCCAAATTTTGGATATGGAGTAGGAGAATAGCGCTTCCCCTGCAGAGTTGTTGGGTTTGATGACTTGGAGTAGATTTTTGTTGCAGGAGCGAAGGGGTCTGGAGGATTGGTGGGATTGGAGAAGTGTATGAAGTGAGGGAATTTTAAGAGGGTGGGTTAAAAGTTTATGAGCAAAGGTAAGTTGGGTTAGGTGTAGGAGTTTAGGGAGCTCAAGCCAGTGTAGGTTTCTAAGGGAGACATAGTGGTGACTGCGGTGCGAGTCCCCTGATGAAAATTTTGCAATTTTATTGTAGCAGACTTTGAGTTTCTTTAGGTCTGATTGTCAAAGATTTGTGAGTATGGGTGTTGCATAGAGTAGGGCTGAGATTAGTTGGGAAGTTGCGGTAGAGATTCTGGCTGGTTTGGTTAGGTATTGTTGGTTTCTATACAAGGCACCCAGTGTTTTGTGGACTTTTTTTATTGTGAGTGATATGTGAGTGTCAAATTTGAATTTGTTGTCAATTTGTACACCAAGTAGCTTAGTGTGGGCTGTTGATGAGATGGAAGTGTTGTCTTTGGCAAGTATGTTGATATAGAGGATGTTCGGCTTAGATTTTGAGGGAAGAAAGATAAGGAGTTTGGTCTTATTTGGGTTGAGGAGGAGTTGAGCATTTACTAGCCAACTTTCAACAGAAGAGAAAGATGCTTGAGTGATCTGTTGTAGTTCTGTTAGAGTTGGAGCTGAGCAGATGAGAGTGGCATCATCTGCATACTGTATGAGGGAGGCATGTTTGGTGGCGGTGTGCAGGCCATTGCTAATAATGGAGAAAAGCAAGGGGCCAAGGATGGAGCCTTGGGGAACCCCGAGTAATACCCTCCAAACTATCCATGTAGCATTTTCCACACATGGTTTTATGATGATCACAATGTATTATCATTCAACTAACCCCTCAACATAAATCTCTCTTACTTATAGCCAAACCAATAACTGTAATTTACAAAATAACATCTAAACTAGACAGAATATATAACATTTGCACACCTATCATACGCTCCAAAATATGATTTGCCAAACTACGTCTAAAGTAGATAGACTAGATAAAATCTGTACACCTAACACCCATTCCAAAAAATACTCCTTTCCAAAAAAATCATCACACACTTCCTAAGCTCAGAGGATTGTGCATCATGAAACTAATTTACTTGAAATTATTGACTACGCTAAACTGTCTTTTTACATGTTTGACTGCATTATCCAGACATTAACATACAATGCACAGACCTCAAATCTTCACAAACCATACACAATCAAGATACTGTACCACACATAAATTACCATCTTTTATAAATCAACAATCCACAACCTCCCTAAAAAATAAGACTACTGTCTTGCCGTATTTATTAGACATCCTGCCATATAAACAGAATACATGATAACCATTATAGTACTCCTATGACTTGCAGACATAAATGCCACTGTCAGTCTCATCCTACTACACTATGCACCTCACTTTACATTAACATCAATACAGCTAATGACCAAAGGTATAACAATGCTCTGTCTTATTATAATGAACATTAGTAATAAACTCCCACAACCCTAGGCCTGGACTTTACATTATAAATCCAATATTCTAGCAATTATAAAATATTGGTAATGCTAAGTATGTCTGATAACTCATAATTCCTGGATACACCATTTACAGAAAAGGCCATTCTCATAAAAGAGCATGTAGAATATGACAAATGGTACCCCCCTGGTGGTGGTTTATAGGTCTCAAAGGCCAGGAGCCTAGTGATGACAGTTATAAAAGACCAGTTGTGCAGGATTTCAGACTAAACCGAGTAGAGGCAGCAGGGACCTATTTAAGATCTATGGGCTTGGAGATACAGCTCCATCAGTCCACTTGTTAATCCAGCCCATCTCTCCCCTACTCAGACCAACACATTGCCAGGCATTTAGTCAATGCTAACAACAATAAAAATAATGCACAAAAAACAACTGCATATCTGATAGATATATCTAACATCAAGCAAAGCAACACAACTCCTCTTAGTTATATTAAGGTGGTGTTATTGCCTCCAGTGAAGAAATTATAATATCCCTTGTTCTACATATTCATGCAATTCCTCAGTCTTAGTATAACTGCATTAGGAGTCTCCCAACCATACCTCAGAACTTCTAAGCACAAAATATCTGGATAAAGCCAAAAATAGTAGAAGAACCAAGGCCCAAAAAATAGAGAAAGATTTTAAATATTGCTATTATAAACTTAGAAAGTTGCTAGAATAACATATATTGTGCTAGCATGTATGTACTAAGTGATATGAAGCCTGAAACTCAAATGCCTGTCATCATTTAGTGATTTCAATCCTTGATGATGAGGAACGGGACAAAAATATGAGGTAGAAATCTAGACATTCTGTGAAAATCTGGAGTGTTGAGAGGTATGCTCCAACTATTATTGTCCCCTACAAGAAGTGACCATAGAAAAGATTCTGTGAATACACCAGCTTGGATATTCACAAATATCTCCATAATGTCACATCTAGTGAAATGAAATGAAAGAGATTGTGTCTGGAAATATGAAACTGCAAACAAAGCACCCTGACTGCAGAAATAGAAATAGAAATATAAAGAACTTAGAAACAAAAAATTCTCCAAAAAAAAAAAAAAAAAAAACAAAACAGAAACAGCTCATTCACCATCTAGAATGCAATGCACAAAATGATAGGCAATATAAGAGTGTGAGAATAACACATTAAACTTACCAACAGACCTGGACACATCAAACACTTTTTTCTTCAACTTTAAGTCTATTAAAGATGACTATGTGACCACAGCTTAAAATACAATTGCACCTCAACCCGTATAGAGCTTCTCCGGTAGTTAATTCACCGTCATTCTGTTGCTGCATACAACATTGCAAAAACTGCTCAAGAACATTAAGATCTATGGATCACCATTAACGGAAAATCCACTCCCCAATTTTCCTAAAAAAAATGGGGAGGGACAGAATTGCCTACCATCTAACTATTATAATAAACAGATGTCTAATAAAAGGAAAATTCCCATCAATCTAGAAAGAGTCCAAAGCCATATCAGTGTTCAAAGCTGGACATAGAAAGTCAGGAACTACAAGCTGATATCTATACTAAGCCACCTATCCATAGTCCTAGACAGGGTGGTACGTATATAGCTTATGGTCCTCATGTAACAGTGCAGCAAGCTTACCCCAAAAGAACACGGCCAGGACATAGTATGCAGATAGTCCTACATGAGTTAGTCAAATGCATAATCACGCAATGGGTATAGGAAAAGTAACTGCAGCATTGTTTCTAGACTTCTTGAAATCTTTCTGTGTTACAAACCACAACACAAGCTACAAGACACAGGCTGCAGTGCAGCTGTAATATATGAGATAAATGCAAGATTCTGGCCTGGAGCAATTATCTGTCCTACAAATTCAAATATATAGCTCCATCCTACAGCCTTTCCTCTTATCACTATTATATGTATGCACTATCATTATAAATAACACTTTTCAACACATTAGTAATGATAAAATAATACAACATGCAGATGATCTCACATACTAAGTACTAACAACAGCAAATATGCTCTCATCTTCCAAACACAGCTTGTCATCTATCCCCTTCCATCAAAATTTGAGAACAAGTCCCTTTGATGGGGCTTCAGCAATAACCAACTCTACAGCAAAAGAAATAAAAAAACTTTTGGCACTAAGGAATAAACTTATATCTCCTCAATTTATAAATAGACTAAAAAAGGTCTGAAAAAATTGCACACCAATTATTCAATGGAAAGGAGGCAGGAATGTATCTTAACTTTGTCAGATGAAGTTCTGTTAGAATATTAAAGAAAAACAAAAACACTTAACTAAATTAAAATTGACTCCTATCTTGTTTATTTTGGATAAGTGGTGTGTGATTATTTTCAGTTTGTTTTTATATTTGGCACACTTTCTGAAGAGTTTCCTGTTTTTGAGGTAGACTAAAAAGGTCAGCAAATAACTCAAGAGTAAGATTAAAGGTTATAAAACCAAATATGGATGAAGTACCATCACCTCCGGAAAAGACAACAAGAAAACCTGTTTTAAACTATCCCAGGGATTCATGAAGCTCGGCGCAAGGCTGGCGTAAAGCTTGAGCTGGCTGTGCGGCATATATATTGTGTAGTAGCGCCATATGCATATTAATGAAGGCGCGCTGCCGCCACATCCACGTGCATAGGAAACATGCGCGAGTGCATGGGGCATTTCTAAGTTGCGCCCAGAGGCGTGTCAATGTCGGCTGTCGATGAGCAACCTAAACTGCTGAATGTTATAGTCTGCCTGCAATAGTAATTGCACCTATCAGTGTCAGTGGATAATGAAATGTATGCAAAGCATGCAAGACAGTTCCTGGCCACACAAAATTGAGAATCAAACAGAAATGCACGCAACACAATATGGAGTTTCCATCCTTGGAACAAATGATATTTAAAATCGTGTGCCCGTAATGTACTGCACTGTAAGTAGTTATACCCAGTGGAAGTGAAGCACATCATGTCAGCGCACTGCCAATACACACTTCCAGCTCCATGGGCAGGGTCACCAGCAGTCCCACATTGGTAGTGATAGTACACAGCTGGGCAGTTGTGGCCATAGCAAAACATCACAAGTGTAAAGTACCCTGCTACCGTATAATATAATTTGTCCTACATTGCATAATAATCACATACAACAAATGTCTGTACTGGACATGACATATAACAACAAATATAAACAAGGAAATGAAACAGACGGAGCATATAAACTGCCGCAAAAGTAAGCCAACATGTATGCATAAAATGACAGCAGCATCCGTAGTACAGTCTGTGGATATGTGTTCTGTCATACAATCTGAGTACTGTCCGGAAGATATGCTATCCTGGCCGCATGAAAAGGTGGCAACACTAACAATGTCCATAGCATGTCAGCAAACTCCGGACATATGCGGTCCAAGCCGTTCTTGTCCACATGCGTGAAGGTACAACGGGAATTACCTTGGTGGACATTACATGTCATGAAAGATAAGTCTTGTGTGTGTACCTATGTGCATGTTGTGCAGCCATGTTTAAATTTGAAAATGCCACAGTAGTCCTCACAACCATACAGTTACCTGACATACGTACTTTATGCAATGTGTCCCCTTGACTGTGCCATGAGACAGCAACCAAACAAGGGATGGATGGAAGCGTCTGTAATATGTGTGTGGGTGTATGCAAACTGTAATAATCCCTAAAGGCGAGACTGTGTTGGATGCACAATATACCAAACTGGAGGTGTATGACGGAGCAGTGTGCAAAGTGAGGGTTACCACCCGCACCTCTGTGCGATAGACAGTCTGTCTGTGGCCACTGCTGTCCTGCTGACAATAACAAAACAAATGATAATTGACCTGAGATATCATGACAATATATATTCCCTAACTTATTAGTGATACATGCATAAGTCAGTGATGTCGTATTTTAAACACCTACATCCTAAATGAAATGGTGTAAGCAGCTTATATACTAAACAAATAACCTTTACTATTGTCAAAGAAGTGACGTTCTGTCCCACGCACTGTCCGTGGTATATGCTATACTGCAAAGTCACGTAGTAATACTACAACTACCCCACATTGCCCAATGGAAAATGTGCCAATCCAATGTGAATCAGAAAGAAACACAAAGAACAAACATATAACAATCGTAAAGTAACCCGACAGTCCATATTGTATACCAAAATCACACAAACATATGAATATTAAAATGTGCTATACACATGAACAGGAACGTAAGCAGCACATACACATAGGATGGTATATGCGGAACCGGGACATCCAAATGCAGAACCCATGCATGCATAATGCAATACCCAACATCCCCTGTATAGCACACAACCTGCACCCATGTCCAAATGTCCACCAAATCCAGTCATACTTAGGCAACCAGCCTTGAGCAGCCATACACATACACATAGCGAGTATTACCCATATGTAGTAGGAAGTATCACCCTAGGCAGTGTCAGGATTGCAAACTATGTATCCCACGTTTGTAAACATCCCATCACATTTTCGTAAATCCAAAAGCCCGCGCGTTCATGTTTTGGCAAAATTTGTGTACATCCCGCGTGGGATGAGTAACCTGTTTAAACATCAGAGTTGTTTACACGCCAAGATGTCTAGTACTGTACACATCTGGACTAATGTTGTATGTGTAGTCATGGGTTCCCTATTAGAATCCCGAAACACTATAAGCCTGAAAGTCAAAATCCTGAAAGCTAATGACTGAAAATGCAAAATCTTGAAAATGCAAAATCCTGAAAGTCAAAATCCTGAAAACACAAATAATGCAAATATGTCACTATAAAGACACTAATATCTACCAACTGACCCTGACCCTAACCCTAACCCTAAGGTCCGTCACTATCGCACACTCACCTGACCTCGCCCTAACCCTAACTCACTTAAACCGCCTAACCTCAATATTTGTCACTATTGCATACATGCCTAACCCTAACTCACTTATACCGCCCCTAACCCTAACATAAAACCAACCGCACACTCACCCGGACCAAACACATGACCTAACACCACAGGGCTAACAATAGCAAAGCCACAATGACGTCAGTATGTCCATTTTGTGTTTTCAGTATTTTGACTTTCAGGATTTTGCATTTTCGAGATTTTGCATTTTCAGTCATTAGTTTTCAGGATTTTGACTTTCAGGCTTATAGTGTTTCAGGATTCTAATAGGGAACCATAGTCATGGTACTGTTCAGTCTAGTGTCTAGACGGACATGCATAACATACTACGCAGGACGGAACACCTGTCCACCATGCAGGTCTCCCCACATGAATTATCGACAGAATATATTCTACTCAATCACATACTGACACCACACCTCTCAACCTATTACAGCAACAAAATCTGGACAAAGCCTAAAATGATGGGTGGACAAATAGGGACAGATGTAAATATCGCTCTCACAAACTTCGAAAGTTGACAGAATAATAGTATGTACATTAGCATGAATTTTGTGAAGGATGTGGGGTAGTCCCTGAGTATTACAGAGGTCTGTACATATTTACAGTAACAAACCTTCACATTTGTTTACTGTACTACTACATACCTGTAGTTAATTCATGTCCAAAATAAAAATCCTTGTATGAATGAATTCAGGAAATAGTCAAATGTGAATGGGAACACCACTCACCGTGGATTATGTATTGTAAACACCCCCACCCATGTTATGTATTGCCAACATAATAAGCTGCTGACAGGTGCCCAAACACCTGTGTCTGTAAACACAGGTAAAAATGTATAAAATGGACAAACTCTGTCCATGTGCTTTGCCTGACATTTGAACACAGTCAGGGCAGTTCCGTTCACCAGGCGGACAAGCCTAAACCCAGATCACCACATGAATACCCTGACATTCAAAGACTTGTATGTGCCAGGACTATAAGCCTTGGAGTTCTGAATATCCTTGGATTGATTAAATATGCAGCTTGGGTCCAGAGCAGTAGGGAATAGGGAATGTGTAATATGTAGTCCGTGTTTTTCCCAGCAGGAGAATGGATGCCTGTGTTGTAAGTGAAGCGGTGAAGCTTATGTTAATGTAGCTATGTACTATGGGTATGCATATAAATGAGTCAGAACACCAATAGTATAGTGGTTACAGTATCCGACCAACATGAATGCAGTCCCGGTTCAACTACGACTACAGCACATATCATTTTAAAGTGTAATGAATGCGTCTGTGCTGTAAAGACATTTAAATATGTAAAGGTGAACGTGTGTTTCGCATATGTCCATTAACCGGATTACAGATATTTTACTGGTACTGTCACAGTTAATAAAGCCCACGTAAGCACAAAGACTTAGTAAACATATGTAACCCACAATAAGGATATGCAAGTGCACCTGCGCATGTGTAATCCACTCACAGCATAGCAAATGAATGCTGTTTTCTACACATTATTTATATATCTATATATGGATATATATATTTGTGTATAGATATATATCCACAGACTTAAACTAAATAAATATATGAAATAAAGAATGTACAGACATATATATATATATATATATATATATATATATATATATACACACACACACACACACACACACACACACACACACATACACACACACATACAACATTAATTGATATATACGTAAACATATAAACATATGTCCTTGTAGATATAGCACATGTACATAAATAGGTTACATCATAGCTATTATGGATAGACATACAGACATGCAATACAGGTAAATACACTGCTGCTTTCCAAACCATTGCCCGGAAAGTACCAGTGTGCCAGATCTGCAAGTTCTACTCTTTAAACATGGATATAGGTGTCCTTTGCAGGACCCCAAAAATTGTTATTCTTTACAGGCACCGTCCTGTAATGATTGCTGCAAAGAAGTGTCATCCGCAACTACAATATAGCTGTACATGCAACAGTAGCTTGTGCAAGTGTAATAACACATGGGTTGACAGAATGTATGACATATGTCCCGATATGCGGAGAGTGGATAGTGCTTAGAAGTGTCTTCATACTTTATTATCACTCACATTAAATATGTCTTATGACTACTGTGGAGTGGTGTCAGGTATGGGAATCATGGGTATGCAATAATGGGCCTAGGTGCCTAGGTGTTGGTTGGCACAGATTTATTAGGTCCGCCCCATGGGAGTGAATAATATTCCTATGTGGGTATAGCACACGCCTATATCTTCCAAAAATGAAGAAACCATCTACTGGATATTGTGTAAACCATTGGGGGAAGACGTAGGGACTTATATCAGTGTCTTGTAAGCAATTATCATGGACGTACATGCGTACGACTAAGATGGTAACCATACCTCTCAACCTTTCAAAATAAGACATCTGGACAACGGCATTTTAAAATAAGTACAAATAGGGAATATTTTAAATATTCCTCTTACATAGTTAGAATGTTGATAGAATAATGGATTATTCATTAGTGTGAATGTTTTGAGGGTTATTAATTATAAAATACTAATGTCTGTCATTATTTTCTAACTTCACAGTCCTTAATGACTTGCCACTAATTTACCAGAAAGGCACAATATTATGAAAAAAAGGAACAAAATTATAAGTCTAAGTTCAGGACATTTACCCAAAATGTGTACAGTTGAGAGGTATGAAGGTAACCCTGTCCTAAATAAATGTACAGAACTAGTGATATTAGGTGGACAGGTGTGAAGAAAGACATGAAGACAAATGACAAAACATGTATAAGTCAAAAGCATGTACCTCGATAAATGTGAATGAATACTTATGCCCTGTGATAGTCAATGTGGAAGGTTAATAGAAACAAAATAAATGTGTCCCTCAGGGTGTTATGCAGTGTCCCCGATAAAGTGTTCAGTCTCCCACACTCGCATGTGAGTTCTGCCACTGACAGAAAGCGCAAATACCGGTGAACACATAAGGTAGATGATAGCATAATATGTTCTGATTAGCACCTGTTGGCTTTTGTGAGGAACACAACACTCTGGGCGGGTGTGTCCTGCAAAAGGAATGTAATGGCATCTGGCCTGTGATTTCTTAATATATTGTGTGTAGTGGTGTAATAAAATGATATATCTTGTATCAGAAACAGATACATGTTATAGGAAACAATATTATCGACTATACTACTACAAGAAAAATCTGAAGGTATGAAAAGCGCTGAAGTAGTCAGTTTAGTATTGATCACAGGTATGTGTTGACTTGTCAAATGTCACAGCTGTATATATAGTTCCTATAGGGCTGTCACCTCTACAAATGATGAAAGTGGGATCTGCTCTGTAGAAATGTCAGACGTAGCAGGTCAAAACATACCTACAGCCATGCATACTCCACAAATAGACATATTAGCACACAGCAAAGCTTAGGCCAGGATTCATGAAGTCTTGGCCGGCGTGTATGAGTAGAGTAAGAGTAGAGCAAGGCAAGATGTCTGCCTAGCTATTCAGCAATATCCTGTAGGGGCGTGTAAGATAGCCCCTAAAATGAACGTTGCACGGACAATGTTAGGATATGCAAATTACCCCATTTGTAGGTGAAAGCTATGCAAATTATGTAAAATTTGCGATACATGAAACAGTAAGCTATCCATGCAAGAGCAGAGTTATGTGCAGAAATATACTCGGATGTTAACCGAGTAACGTTCTGCAAGTAGCTAAACGGAGCAATGTCAGCTGCAAATAAAGAATGAATTTAGTTGAAGAAGCATGCCAATGGCCAAATATAAGGGCAGTGGCATTTTTTTTCCACTGGAAATTAATAAAACTCTATTTATCCTCCCCCGATCTCCGGTGTTTAAGTGTAGCGCAGCGGCATGAAAACGCGCTGCGCTTTCCAAACAAGAAAAATATTTAAAATATACATACAAATTGTCATTTTAGTTAAAAGTTAGTTTACCATGCAGGTGAATGGCAAGCTGAAGACAACATGGCTACTGAGTACTGGTTGCTATGTGTGGAAGCGCTCTTCCAGAGATGTAACCAAGCATTAGTAGGTAATCCTATGCAATTGAGGCTGAGGATAGTGAATCACAATTTGTCATGCCATATGGGCCAAGCCTCTACAGTGTAAGAGTAGGTTAAGGGGACTATCAGAGTGGATGATAGGTGACATCATGAGTGTGTATGTATAAAACACTGTAATCTTATTGGAGCAGTGTGTCACATGTTTGCTGTCAGTTACTCATCAGTGGAAGAGGTGTGTTATGATTTTTCCTAGGTAAAGTTAGGAAACTGATGGTGTAGACCATGGATATCACTGAAGTTTCTTGGAAACCTGCTTACAGTGTGTTCATGCCTGTGTGCGCCTGTAAGCCTGAGTAAGCATGTGTGCATGTGTCAGCCCGTGTGCACATGTTGAAGAATGAGTAAGCTAGTGTAAGATTGTTGAAGCCCGTGTAATGTCGTGTAAGCCAGTGTAAGCATTTGTAAGCATGTATAAGCCTGTGTGCACACGTAGAAGTGGATGTGCACTTTTCTGTGCTCCTATGCGCGGCGCTGCTCACTGTGGAAACAGACAGTGAAAAGGAAGGTAAACAAATAGCAGTAAGTTAACCAAGGAGAACTACCACAGCTAGCAGGTGAAAACAATCAGAATGAGCATATTACACAGCCAGTACAGTAGGCCAGCACAGCACAGCACAGCACTTACAACTCTACAAACAACATTCCACCATGTTTTTCTCAGACACACTGCAACACTGTAGTATACTAAGAGAAGTGAAAACTGAAAAAGCTTAACTGAGACAAAATAATGTTAGGGGCTGCCATTGCTATTATACATCAACATATGCAACATGCTGAGGGTTGTGCCAATGTGAATGCTGCTCAGCAACACACAGTGAGTAGACGGAGAAGAGTGTGCAGGCACAGGGTAACCTACCAGGGGCTACATGAGCTGGAGATAGTGGAGCGCTATAGAGTGGACAGAGACCTCCTGCAGAAGATTGTTGAGCCATGCAGGCCATGTCTCACACAGAGAACCAACAGAGGGAAACTCATCCCAGTGGAAACCAAGGTATGTGTTGCCCTAAGGATACTAGCAACAGGTACCTTCCAGAGATCAACTGGTGATATGATGTGGATTTCACAAGCATCAGCATCCAGGGTACTGCACCATTTCATGAATGCCATGTCAGTGATCATGTATATATCCCCAATTCCCGTGAGGTATTGGGCAGCAATATGTGTCTTTTCCACACAATAGTGGAATACCCTGAGTACTGGGTGCAATACACTGCACGCACATATGCATCAAAGCACCAGCCAGTGAGTGTGGTAGGGCCTACATCAACCACAAGAGCTTCCCCTCCATCAAGTGGCGGTTTGTGTGTGATGGCCAGCCCATAATACTGAATGTGTGTGCTGGCTGCCCTGGAAGCTACAATGCTTCCCATATGTGACATCTGACGCAGCTGTACAAAACATTTGGCAATGGGGACAACCCTCATGGTCACCTAGAGGGGGATGCTGGATGTGCAGTTCAACTGTGGCTGATGACACACATCAGAAATGCACACACACATAAACACAAATGCCATAATGAGGCACACGCACAAACAGAAAATGTAATCTAGCATGTGTTTGTGCTGCTCAAGTCACAGTTCTGGTGCCTGGACACATCTGGTGGAGCATTAAAGCACTTGTCAACTACATGTACCAGAATTGTCTGTGGCCTAGGTCATCTGTGTCACACACACACACACATGACAGTTTATATAGATAGTGTGAGTGACTGTTCATGTATGTGTTTTACTGCAGAACAGATCAAACACAGGAAAGTCTGTCAATAATGGACATTCATCATAGTTGTACAACCACCTTGGTGGATATGCATGCAGACCTCTCATCGCTTCTGTGATACAGTGATGTACTTCAAAATACTATTGTAAATGCAAATATCAAAGGACAAATGACATAGCACTTGTCTATATGTACACATTGTTACCCATTATACATATTGGGGTCTAATACCTATGTGTTACTGTTGGTATAGTATGTGTAGCAAATGTGGATGACTAACTCATTTTAGCCTTATAGGTTTACAGCATGGGTTGGATAACACGTATCTGTCTGTATGATATCCTTGTGTAGAATAACTGTGTCATGTGCAGAATGCATTGTAGGCCACAGTATGGATTTTCAGATGTGGACAGGAATATCCTTATAGTCTTTGCTTGTAACTAACATGGCTATATGTCAAACAGTAATGGTCCCAGCAATGTGTGGCGGTCAATACCAGTGCTTACTGGTATAGTATAGTACATGAAGGATCCACATGCTACTGTGTGTCCTACATGTGTGGGTCAGTTGTGAAGATATCATATAACAATTGGTTATTCAGACTGTTGAGGTCGTATCTACTACCATAATGCAAAACAATTACAGATAGTAACAGTATCACCCACAGCACCGTGTTAAACCATATCATACACACATGTGTAGACAAGTACAACAATATGTGTATTATAATGCATACTGGCTACCAATAGAAACTATGAAGTGTTAACAGTGTGTGATACAGGGCATGTCACCATTCCAATGTGTCCACTATACATGTACATGCAGACAGTGTACCTTCCCCATGTTCACAAATAAATACATAAAAATATGTACTACACACATCACACACATACTGCACACTCTGAAACACATGCTGCCAATACTACACACGTCAGTCAAATGGCACATGGATGGATAATAAATCTTCAGAATTAACAGTGCTGTAAACTATACAACATTGATGATCATAGCTGTAATGCATCATGCCTGCTTACATACACCTAGAAGGATATCAAACTTTGTGTTAACAACATTTTAACATTAATACAGTGCTATAAAGCCACCCTGTGCATCAGCACCATGTTAGTCTGTTCCTGCATCAATGTTACACATTACAGGAGGTGGCACAGGGGGCATCATATGCACAGGGTATGTTGTTTCTTTTCCAGAGCCTGTCATTGAGCCATCCAATCAACATGTATGTGTGTGTGTGTGTGTGTGTGTGTGTGTGTGTGTGTGTGTGTGTGTGTGTGTGTGTGAGAGGGACAACAGTTTTTGCATGGCCCAATGTTGATGCAATGTGTGTGTGTGTATGTGTTAGCCCTAGCTGTTTGTTTTATGTGTGTGTGTCTGCATGTACACAGTTTCAGCATGTGTCAGCCATATACAGGAGGTTGTGGGACAGTCACAGACCGTACATGCCAGGCTGTACAGATTGCCATTTCTGGCCATGGACACCCCTCCATGCATTCAACAATATTCCAGTCCTGCACCTGGCAATGTATGCACATACATTCTTGGGATCTGTATCACAACCTGTGGATAAACGGGAGTCAGTAATGTTAATCTGATTTGCATAGTATTGTCATTTAATACATAATTATATGAGCCATACTCATCCTCCAATGTAATAACTGCTGACTGTTGATGAGATGTGCACACGACCGTTTAAAGATGCTGTACTATCATTGTTTTCAATGTCCTTTGTAATACCCAGCAACAAAATAACTGGTCACTACACAACTATAACCCAGGATCACTACAGCACACAGTATGTGCACTATCACAGAGCCATAGCAGATTTAGATACATCCAAGGTGATCACGTACAGATAATGCAGCACATTCAATAGTGCTAATATCCACATACATATCTATCTATATTACACACACACATATATATATATATATATATATATATATATACACACACACACACACACACACACACACTTGACAGGGTTGGGATTAGAACACAGACCTAACTACCTTATCACACTGCAGCATTACGCCTTTACAGAACACGCTACCGTGATTACTAGATCACTGCATTCACACAGGCATACGTCTAGCTTGCTGACATCAGCATCAAAGGCAAGACACCGTACGGATTCTATGGAGAGTGAATAGTGTAAAAGCAATGTACTGTTGTCATGCAGCGGAAAACACCCACACACACATATGGCAGGATTGGGATTAGAACACAGACCCAACTACCTTATCACACTACAGCATTATGCATTTACAGAATGCGCTACTGAGATGACTGAACACAGCACTCCCAGAGGCATACTTCTAGGTGGGTGACATCATCCGCAAAGGCAAAGACACCGATAGGGAATGTATGTGGTGTGAGGTGTCTAAAAGCATTACTGTGCCCCCAAGCAGTTGGAAACACACACACACACTTGGTAGGGCTGGGAGTCAAACATACACCTAATTACCTTATCACACTACAGCAGTACGCATTGACAGAGCACGCTACTGAGATTACTGAACACAGCACTCCCAGAGGCATACTTCTAGGTGGATGACATCATCCGCAAAGGCAAAGATGCCGATAGGGAATGTATGTGGTGTGAGGCATCTAAAAGCATTACTGTGTTGCCAGGCAGCTGGAAACACACACACACATAGAGGCACACACTTGGCAGGGTTGGGAGTCGGACATACACCTAACTACCTTATCACACTACAACATTACACATTTACAGAATGTGCTACTGAGATTACTGAACACAGTACTCCCAGAGGCATACTTCTAGGTGGGTGACATCATCTGCAAAGGCAAAGATGCCGATAGCAAATGTATGTGGTGTGAGGCATCTAAAAGCATTACTGTGTCCCAGGCAGCTGGAAACACATACACACACACTTGGCAGGGCTGGGAGTCAAACATACACCTAACTACCTTATCACACTACAGCATTATGCATTTACAGAACGCACTACTGAGATTACTGAACACAGCACTCCCAGAGGCATACTTCTAGGTGGGTGACATCATCCGCAAAGGTAGAGACGCCGATAGGGAATGTATAGAAAGTGAGCAGTCTGAAAGCATATTACTGTCCCAAGGTAGATGTAGACAAACACACGGCAGTGGTGTGATCGGGACAACTAAATATCTACAGAG
This sequence comes from Protopterus annectens, assembly GCF_019279795.1. NCBI lineage: Eukaryota > Metazoa > Chordata > Ceratodontiformes > Protopteridae > Protopterus > Protopterus annectens. The sequence goes on along the minus strand of NC_056730.1, from coordinate 774,327,522 downwards.
CACTACAAGAACACTACATAGATATGGGACACGCCACAGACAGTACACCCTTCAAGACAGTCAACCAGTGTGTTCAATGTAGGCATCCATCGTGACGTTGAAAATGGACATCTGTTGCCTGGATGACCACCATCGCTATACAGGATGTCAATGGCCATGCCCATACACAGAGGCACATCACTGACACAAGGTGTCACTGGCCATGCCCACACGCTTAGTATCACACGTCCATTTGGAATGTACTGTGTGTCCATCTACACAACAGCGTACTGGGCATGCTCACACACTTAGCAGTTGCAAAGGGCCGTCTTGCATGCACACAGATTCTAAACACGGAAGGGCGCAGTTTGGAATGTACTGTGTGTCCATCTACACAACGGCATACTGGGCATGCTCACACACTTAGCAGTTGCAAAGGGCCGACTTGCATGCACACAGATTCTAAACACGTAAGGGCGCAGTTTGGAATGTACTGTGTGTCCATCTACACAACGGCGTACTGGGCATGCTCACACACTTAGCAGTTGCAAAGGGCCGTCTTGCATACACACAGATTCTAAACATGTAAGGGCACAGTTTGTAATGTACTGTGTGTCCATCTACACAACGGCGTCCTGGGCATGCTCACACACTTAGCAGTTGCAAAGGGCCGTCTTGCATGCACACGGGTACTAAACACGGAAGGGCACAGTATGGTATTACTGTCCCCATGTACATGAAGGCCACTCACATGTATTGACCAGTACACACTCAGGAGCCATCACAGATGTCTCAGGTGCAGATCACAGAGGTACACACCGCAGTCTACAATGTAACCCTTAGACATCACCATGTCGTTGGACCAGCATTACACAGCCATACATTAACACAACACAGTGTGACTCATAACCAGTGGACTGCACATAGGTCTACAGCAACTATGCAGACTACACATGTACCAACAGGGTTCCATCATGTGTTTTGCATTGCAATGATACCACTGTACATAACCAGGTCGGCTCTACACATACCAGGGGCCCTGGGTCTTACACAGCTGTGACAGATGACTGTCGCTGTACACCAACAAACACACATGTTTGGATATGTCATACATGTAATTGCAGTGGATATGTGCATGGACCACACACACAACACATATGTACATAGCATAGCTTTTGCTGTCCTCTGTGCAGACAAGTGGCTACAGCAATCATACGCATGCAAATGGAAGGTGGGTCCATGGCTGTTGAATGCTAACAGTACATGAGGTAGCAATGTTGACCGAGGACACATTCCCTCTGTACTAGTTACCCATGACACCCATCATATCATACAACAGTCCATGTGTTATGTATGTCAAAACACATGTCCACCAATTGCAATGCATACAAACATGGCTACATGACAGGCATGTAGGACCAACACACATGTACAATCTGTAGTGTGCATGCAGCTACCATGCATGTGCAGTAGCTGATGTAAGTAACTCATCTGTGCCTAACTACAACATGCAGTTGCAATGCAGCCCCATCATTGACACCTGTATATGGTGACATACTGACAGTACGGTAGGATGTACATCAGGTATGGATGGATGTGTGTACATAAAGTGGTGATCCACCTGTGTAGATGGATGTTTGCCGGGGATGGCTCACAGGTGTGTCACACGCCATCCTACCATTACATGTGCAAACAGTATGCTATGTTACTGTTACTTGACGGTGAAGACATAAAACCTACACAGCGGTCAGGTGTTACCGACTGTACGCCACTTGACACCTGTAATACTTACATCCTCCCATGTGCATATAGCAGCACAATTGCCGGACATAGCGTTGGTGCACATAATGCGGAAAATACTGCTGCATGTCTGTCAGACGTATCATCATATAGCAGGTGTATCATTCACAGTACTGTCATGTGTGTTTGCTTGTGTGACCATATATGCCACATATGGTGGGGAATACATCCCAATTGTTACACACCCCTGTACACTGTTGTAGAGATCTGTACATACTGCAGTGTGGAAAGCATGACGTAGGCAGGTATGGTGTGTGTATCACACACATCAGCTATACGTATGTGTATGACAGTTGTGGTCTCCACAGTGTGTGTGTGTGTGTGTATGTATGTATGTATGTATGGCTGTCTGGTGCATGGAGTGAGGGTGTATGCTACCATACAGAACACACAGGATCCCTAACCCCTCATGGTGATGCAGTCTACTACCCTGTTGATGCCATAGGTCTCAGCTGTACTGGCTACCTGTACATGGTCTTTCTCTGTGTCGTGTCGTGTGGGTGCACAGTACTGTGAGGGTGATAACCACATAGGCAGGGGTCCTCACCTCAACACTATGGGGTGTGAGTTACAGTGTTGTTGACCCCAAGAGTGTGTGCATGTTCCTGCAATGTGACAGGGTATGACTGCTACACAGTGAGGCCTCATGCTATCAGGTGGCCTCTAGCATTAGCATCGGCCGGACCACTGTGTACAACCCCTGGCACCATGTCAACATACCTGTGATGTGACCTGGTATGGATGTCACGTCTCTAGCCACTGTAGCCTATTTAACTGTCCACATGCGTCTGGATCAGTATATGTGTGGACATCTGTGGTATGTTAGCCTTTCCACGTACTACTAGCCCCCCCCCGCTTATTTTTAAAAAGATTTACTGAACACAGCACTCCCAGAGGCATACTTCTAGGGGGGGACATCACCCCAAAAAAAGGGGGGGGGGCAAAGTTTTGGCCCCGAAAAAAAAGGGGGGAAAATTTTTGAAAATTTGGGTTGGTTTGGTGAGGCATTTTTAAAAAAAGGAAAATTAAAAATGTTTTTCCCCCCAGGCAGCTGGAAACACACACACACACACACACCCCTTGGCAGGGCTGGGATTTGAACATACACCTAACTACCTTATCACACTACAGCATTACCATTTACAGTGTGCTACTGAGATTACTGAACACAGCCCCCAGAGGCATACTTCTAGGTGGGTGACATCATCTGCAAAGGAAAAATAGGGAATGTATGTGGTGTGAGGCATCTAAAGCATTACTGTGTCCCCAGGCAGCTGGAAACACACACACACACCCCCCTTGGCAGGGCTGGGATTTAAACATACACCTAACTACCTTATCACACTACAGCATTATGCATTTACAGAACCCCTACTGAGATTACTGAACACAGCACTCCCAGAGGCATACTTCTAGGTGGGTGACATCATCCGCAAAGGTGGGATGCCGATAGGGAATGTATAGGGGTGAGCAGTCTGAAAGCATATTACTGTCCCAAGGTAGATGTAGACAAACACACGGCAGTGGTGTGATCACAACTAAATATCACAGAGCACTACAACAACACACATAGATATGGGACACGCCACAGACAGTACCCCCTTCAAGACAGTCAACCAGTGTGTTCAATGTAGGCATCCATCGTGACTTTAAAAATGGACATCTGTTGCCTGGATGACCACCATGCTATACAGGATGTCAATGGCCATCCCCAAAAAGGGGACATCACTGACACAAGGTGTCACGGGCCCATGCCCCCCGCTTAGTATCACACGATTTGGAATGTACTGTGTGTCCATCTACACAACCCCATTGGGCATGCTCACACACTTAGGTTGCAAAGGGCCGCCTTGCATGCACACAGATTCTAAACAGGGAAGGGCAGTTTGGAATGTACTGTGTGTCCATCTACACAAGGGCATACTGGGCATGCTCACACACTTAGCTTGAAAAGGGGTTTTGCATGCACAGGATTCTAAACAGGGAAGGGAAAGTTTGGAATGTACTGTGTGTCCATCTACAAAACCGCTTTGGGCATGCTCACCCCTTAGCAGTTGCAAAGGGCCGTCTTGCATGCACACAGATTCTAAACATAAGGGCACAGTTTGTTACTGTGTGTCCATCTACACAAGGGACTGGGCATGCTCACACACTTAGCAGTTGCAAAGGGGCCTTGCATGCACACGGACTAAACACGGAAGGGCACAGTATGGTATTACTATCCCCATGTACATGAAGGCCACTCACATGTATTGACCAGTACACACTCAGGAGCCATCACAGATGTCTCAGGTGCAGATCACAGAGGTACATCCCGCAGTCTACAATGTAGCCCCAGACATCACCATGTCTTGGACCAGAAATTACACAGCCATACATTAACACAACCCCATGTGACTCATGACCAGTGGACTGTACATAGGTCTACAGCAACTGTGCAGACTAAAATGTACCAAAAGGGTTCCATCATGTGTTATGCATTGCAATGATACCACTGTACATAACCAGGTCGGCTCTACACATACCAGGGGCCCTGGGTCTTACACAGCTGTGACAGATGACTTTTGCTGTACACCAAAAAACACACATGTTTAACAAAATTTTTGCAGTGGATATGGGGAAACCACACACACAAAAACATATGTACATAGCATAGCTTTGCTGTCCTCTTGGGTGGCTACAGCAATCATCGAAAATGGAAGGTGGGTCCATGGCTGTTGAATGCTAACAGTACATGAGGTAGCAATGTTGACCAACACCCCCTTTTTAAAACCCATGACACCCATCATATCATACAACAGTCCATGTGTTATGTATGTCAACACACATGTCCACCAATTGCAATGCATACAAACATGGCTACATGACAGCCATGTAGGACCAACACACATGTACAATCTGTAGTGTGCATGCAGCTACCATGCTGCAGTAGCTGATGTAAGTAACTCATCTGTGCCTAACTACAACATGCAGTTGCAATGCAGCCCCATCATTGACACCTGTATATGGTGACATACTGACAGTAGGGGTAGGATGAAATCAGGTATGGATGGATGTTTTACATAAAGTGGTGATCCACCTTTTAGATGGATGTTTCCCATGGCTCACAGGTGTGTCACACCCATCCTACCATTACATGTGCAAACAGTATGCTATGTTACTGTTACTTGAGGTGAAGACATAAAACCTACACAGCGTCAGGTGTTACCGATTGACTTTCACTTGACACCTGTAATACTTTCATCCTCCCATGTGCATATAGCAGCACAATTGCCGGACATAGCGTTGGTACACATAATGCGGAAAATACTGCTGCATGTCTGTCAGACGTATCATCATATAGCAGGTGTATCATTCACAGTACTGCCATGTGTGTTTGCTTGTGTGACCATATATGCCACATATGGTGGGGAATACATCCCAATTGTTACACACCCCTGTACACTGTTGTAGAGATCTGTACATACTGCAGTGTGGAAAGCATGACAGGCAGGTTGGTGTGTATCACACAAAATCAGCTATAATTTTGTATGACATTGTGGTCTCCACAGTGTGTGTGTGTGTGTTTTTATGTATGTATGTATGGGCTGTCTGGTGCATGGAGTGAGGGTGTATGCTACCATACAGAACACACAGGATCCCAAACCCCCTCATGGTGATGCAGTCTACTACCCTGTTGATCCCAAAGGTCTCAGCTTTTACTGGCTACCTGTACATGTTTTTCTCTGTGTCGTGTGGGGGTGCACAGTACTGTGAGGGTGATGACCACATAGGGGGGGGTCCTCACCTCAAAAAGGGGGGTTGGGGGCCCCAATGGGGCATGTTCCTGTAATGTGACAGGGAAACTGCTACACAGTGAGGCCTCATGCTATAAAGGTGGCCTCAAACATTATCTTTGGCCAGACCACTGTGTAAAACCCCCTGCACCATGTCAACATACCTGTGATGTGACCTGGTATGGATGTCACGCCTCTAGCCACTGTAGCCTTTTAAAACTGCCACATGCCCTGGATCAGTATATGTGGGGACATCTGTGGTATGTTAGCCTTTCCAACAGTCGGGTTGAGGCTACATATAGCATGCTGATATTGCCAACGTGCCTGTGAGTACTCCACAGTTACACATGGGAAACTGCAAACACTGCTACCTGTAGGCACATGCAAGTAGACCATAAGGAGGGAACCAGGGCATCATTACCAACACGCTGTTACTGTTGTTACCAAGACACATACTGTGAACATATAACAATGCATGCTAAACCTGTACTACATGGTATGTCTGGTGTGTTTAACAGTACAAAACCTAATGTAATATACACTTCCCCACTATTCATACAAAACCCAATGTTATACACTTCTCTCACTATTCTGTTCACCCTGTGCATCAGACCATTTGAGCATGTCCCTGCACCGATGGTGTGGATGACAGGGATCCCCTTCATCATATGACAGGGTGATAATGTTTGCCGGGGGCATAGGCTGCACCAATGGATGACATCATGTGTGGGGGAAAGGGGCCCGGTGACATGATTGGACATGTCTGTTCAGTATGCATGTGGGTGTTGTGGTCCCCTACAGATGTGTTTGCTGTGGTGTATGTGTGCACACAGTTCTGCCTTTGTGAGGCCTACACGGGGGTATTATTGACAGCTCCAAAATTGTACAGACCAGGTTGTACAGCTCACTGTGTCCGCCAGGCCACGTGACCTGTGCCTGCCGGGGGTTTTCACGGGCACTACCAGGCGGAGGTACAGATTGGCTACTGTCCGATGACACATGTCCACTGGAACCATTTTCCCGCTGGGAACGTCCAGGGCCATGTCCACGTGGCTTGCTGTGTCCTGATGTGGACAGCGCAGCACCAGCTACACTGCTACTGCTCCCGGGCACTATGGGACCCTTTGTGAGGTGGCATGCTCACGTTTGACCTGCACTAGGTGGTGTAGCGGGCCCTACGCCCATGGGGCCCACCCCTCACCCTACCAGATGTTCCAGCACAGACAGCTCACGCCGGATTGCCATCCCCGGTCAAGGTTTACCATGTCACCCAATCGCCTGTCCAGAACATCAGCAATCTGTTGTTGACCATTTGCCAATGCCTGGATGTTGTCATTTAGGGTATGGATAGCAGCCCTCTGCAGCCTCTGCCCTTCTCTGTTCTGCCATTCAGCATGTGCCCCCCATTACAGTCTGGAACATGCATCTGGTGATACCAGCTGCTGCGCCTGTCCTGCAGGTGCATGTCTGCCAGAGGTCCTCCTAGGAGCAGCCCCGGGCCACATGCCTGTGTGGCACATCTGCAGTCATTACACTGACACCATGGTGTGGAGACACACCTTCTGTAGCCACCACAGCCCTGTTCCAGCTAACAGACGCTGACTGTCCTTCCTCTATGGCCACTGGTGATGGGGTATGTTTGGCAGCAGAACTGTGTGGGGGAAGAGGGGACATAGCTGGGATGGCAACCATTGGCACAGATTCACCCCCTGACAACCCTGCCTGTACCTCATGCATATGTTCATCACTGCATTCTGTGGGGACACTAACATCAGATGGACCGCAGGAGGGTAACGCACCTACATCACCTGTGAATGCAAAGAAAAGACAAAACAAGACACACACAAAAGACACACACCATGCATGTGATTTGACAGAGGCATGCAGCATCCCATACAGCAGACGGCATGCAGCTCAGACAAATAGTGTTAGCATACCTCCTGGGGTGACACTACAGCAAGCAGGTGTCATATCAGTAGCCATGCAGTTCACACAATCATGGCACTATGCATGCATCCCCCTGATACACCATGTGGACCAGAACAGGATAACAGTACACATGGCTGACGTGACCTTGACATGTAATCCGCTGACGGGTGCATTAACATGCATACATGTCTGACACAATGGTGTCCTGACACATGTACAGGGTTTAAAGGGCATCACATTGCAGTGTTGTCTGTATGCCCTACAGATAGAATGCATGTTTAGCAAATGTGCATGAGGGAAGGGTAGGGGACCCCACATTGCTATACAGTGTGAAGTAAAACACTGTGCCATTGCATGGCATCATGAGGCATCTAAATTGCTATACTGTGCATAATATGTACATATTGCATAGCCATAACTGCATGCGTACCCATGACATAACTGTGGATTTACCCAAAAGATGCTGAGGTGTATACACACCAAACCATGCTGTGTCATGTGACAGGTCACTGGAGGACCTACAGATGACACCCTGCACAAACTACAGAGTCTTAGCTGCCTGGCAACCATGTCCACACATAGCAGACTTGTCAATTCACCATGTCCCACATGACATTGATGTACCACACACACGAGGTGCACAGCTAATGGTGATGTCCTACAGCAGCAATGGAAATGTACACTATCTGTGGCCTGATGTTGTCAATGTCTGTGGGAAACTGTACAGGTGACTACTGTCATGCTATGACACAGTCATGATGCTCAACACATCTTATATGGTAGACATCGGTGACACCTTCAGTAGCTGTGCACAGGCTTTTAGGATGTCCAGTGTACCACATCAACTGTATAATCGGGCAACTAAGGCTATAATTGGACCATGTGTGGACAATGTGAAACAGGGGGCACATCACATCTACTGTGTGGCTATTTTCTGGTCCCCATGGCCATGTGTGCACATGTGTTGGACAAATGTGTGTGATGGCCATCACACATGTCTGTGTTGTCCCATATGACATACACCCATAGATGTCAGATATGTCACCGTCCACAGGGCTATGCAGACAACGGGTTGTATGTTTGGTATGTGGGGTATGTATTATGGGATAGTGTGACGATATAGCAGCCAGAACACTACATGTCTGGGACTTGTCAGATGGCACATCACAATGTGTGCACCCATTGCAGGGGGATATAACACAATGGTAAAACTGTGGGGTGCCCATAACACAGCTCACTGTGTGGTACTGTTTGCAACACGTGTTTTCCAATGTATAGTACATATGCCTCCATTGTAGAACACCCCACCATTGTATGCACAGGGCCACACATGTAGCAATGACAAAAACTGTGGTTTCATGTCGGGGATCATTTCATTTTTTATATATTGCACATGGGTGGCCTGTGTGAATGATGGGTGATGCAAACCCGTATATCTGACTGGAATGAACATCAAGTGTACAAGTGTTAACTGGCCACATGGCAAAAAAGATCATGCTTTAACATGCCTGATACTGATGACAGTCTCACCTGCAACGGACTCATGTCTGGCAATGCCAGAGGTACCTGTATAGGGGGGACACAGCAGTATGAAAATTATCCATGACTGTATGACAGCCACAGGGTGCACTGTGCATGTTAACACATTGCCTGTAATAGCATATAGTATGCACATTTTGCATACACAGGGTAGCATATGTAGTATGGGATGTGTGTCCACATACCTTGCATATGTTGTTACATTACATAATGTACAGTGACACATGCAACTACATGGGATATAATACCATATGTGCAGTACTGACTTACCAGGCAACTCCAGGCTCATTGGTTGGGAGACACCCACCTCCAGATGGCAGCTAGTGTTTGTGGATGCTGTTCTGAGGGTGTCCCCAGACTGGCCAGTAGCTCCTGTGTGTGAGTGGGGGGTGGGTTGGTGGCCCACCACCTGTTCCACCTTGTTCCCCGGCCAAATTTCAGTGGCATGCTGTTTTGCATGTCAAAAAGTCCTGCAGTGTCTGCGCACCTGCTGGTAGGGCGGTTATGGCCACCCACATGTTCACCCTCCTGGGAAAATCCTGCCACAGGTCGCCCCACTGCTGGGCATGCTGTGGCAATGGCTGAACAACACCCATAGTTTCATGGAGGTAAAGGATGAGGACATCATCCTCCTGGCGGCTGTATGCTGGCAGGCGTGTACGAGGCATTATCTGTAAGTCATAATGATGGTGACAGGTCACAGTTTCAGAGATGTACAGAGATACTGCTGCACATACATTTTTAGTAAATCTGGTACATCTGCTGTTATCTTTGCATATCATCATGACACTGACACGACTGACATGTTTGTGTCACACATGTAACACCCATTATGCATTGGATATCATCACCATATATGTGTTGTCACCTCATTAAATTGTTCATACTCCATGTGAATGCTGTCTTGATGTGGGCATGTCAGTTTGCCTGCACTGGTGTTCTTACCTATCTGCACATGCCTGGATGTGTCCACGGTAATGCTGCTGACCTTGATGCTGTGTATATGTCACATATCAACACATACACAACCTTAATGGACTTGAGTTGTGACAATGCACACATACACATGGAAACCTTTACATGCATGTGTTTTGCCATATACATCTACACGGCACTGTACAGCTGTTCAACATCCTGCCACGGATCGCCTGTGTTGCACATGTGATAGACATAGGACAATGGCTAGTCGGACGTCATTCGCAGGGATGGTTATCAACTATAGCATATATGGGCAAGGTTTCCTAGCTGTATCTGACAGCCATTATGCCACCGCGAGGTGCATCAGTGCCACATTACTGATCCAGACAGTTTTATACTACATCTACCATGGGCCCTCACACCATGTATGACAGTGATGACATGTGCAGCTTTGATGGACAGGGTTGCATGGTATGGTGGGGGGTATGTCACATGTATGGCACAGGATCTGTCCAGCATGTTAAATTTGTAGTAGGATGGTGGCTGTCCATGACGATTCTTTCAGATCAGGATATGGACATGTAGCATGTCCAACATCATAGTGTAGCAAAAGTCTTTATGCAAGGTAGACAGCATGCTGCATAGTGGAGGTGGGATTGTGAAGGCTGGTATTGCCCATCCCATGGCCAAATTAAAAGGGGATATGTGATCCAATATTGGTCACCCAGTGCTGTGTATGCCTGTCCAATGATTTTGTGCTCATGGATGGCACCCTGTCATGACATGGGTACCTCATGACTACCTGGGCCTGGAGATTCACCAACTCAGGGAGGTTTACTGCACAGCACCATCCCTTACACAGTGTCCATAATGTTGACCACAGCCTAGGTGGTAGTTAATGGGTACAGGGATATTCATCTAGCGTGACAATGCTAATATCATCCATCAGAATGTGCACATATGTCACACACCTCGCCCACACAGCCCATTCTGTATGTTGTTCACAACACTGAGACAGCTATTGCTCATAGGTCATGGCCATTCACATCCTTACATACACAGATGCCTGACATTTGTCTGTGTGGTATGGGCTACAATTTAGGTGGAGTACAACACATTAACCCTGTTTTACTGTAGCTGGCACTGGTGTGATATGCACAATGTCACTCTGGCACCTTTTGTAGTGTTGATACTGTCATCAGGCCACTGGTAGAACTCTCCTGTGACATACAAACGTATATGTAGTCAAACATCCATACTGTCATGTACATCTGTACTGCTAACATCTACATTGATAATGGTTCATGGACTTGCAGACCATACTCAGCAGGGTTATAGTGCAGTGCCACCAATTATGACTGTCATCACCACTTGTGGGTTGATATTATCCAACACCCTATCTGTATTGTATGTCATGCTCAGCACTTGTTCAGAACTTGGGGCAGCCCTGGGTACTGATTAATATAGCACCCATTCCACACCATTTCTCACAGGTAAATGTCTGTCCTTACATTTCCAGCTTGCTTACAGTACAACAGCTGTTGTGCACATGTAACTCACATATCTTGTGAGACATGGTTGTTTATACAGGCATGTCCAACTGTCTACCAGTGCTATTGCCTGTCTATATGATGAATATGGATACATGTGGGAAGAGCTTGTCTCATGTACACATCAATGTCACCCCCCAAAATACACTTTATGCACATACAGTGTTAATGCTGTCACAAAGACCCGACACCTGGGATGTGAAAGCAAACCCCCTCATCACATGTCTCACAAGATCCCGGCCCCAATTTCACAACATTTCAGTATTCCATACTCTGTGTCAAGGCAGCACACCCCAAAAACAACACTTTTGCCCACAGCTGTGTATCACATACAGCCTGGGTGTTATAACATAAAAACACACCTGTCATATGACTCTGTCTCACATGCTGTTCCACTCAGGAAAACAAGGATAGTCACACTTGCTGTCAAATCCAACATAAAGCACCCAGCCACACCTCACAGGACAATGTGACTGTACCCCATTTTGTGTGACTGCCCAAAGCAAACCCCAGACTACATGTGCAACATCAAAACTCACCCGTCTTGTAGCCCAATGGGGGTTATACATCCAACCATACCACTGTCATAGACTGTGACTTTATAGTTCATGCTTCTGCTGTCATTCCCCACAGGCTGTCCACACACATCAAACAAAACATGCTTTGGGTAAGTGCTTCTGCAACATAACCTATGCACCCCTGCCACACCTCACCAGGTACAATGTGATTGTCATTTTCTATGTTAGTGTGACTGCCCTGAGATGCAACTTCACAGACTACGGGGCAGGGACATGCAATAGCTCACCAGTCTTGTAGCCCAAGCCCTGGGGAGCATTATGCATTCATCCGGGCCTGATACCACTGTACAATGACTGACTGTGTCACTTCAACAGTTTTATGCTTCTGCTGTCATTCCACAGGCATCTGGTATCTGTCTGCTTTGACTGACATGGTCAAACAACAAGATGCTTTTGGGACAGATGACCTGCACCTGTCAGCCCTGGGGCATATAACACAATGGTAACACTTGTGGGCTGCCCATAACACAGCTCACTGTGTGGTACTGTTTGCGTACCACACGTGTCATTCCAATGTATAGTACATATGCATCCATTGTAGAACACCTCCACCATTGTATGCACAGCTGTCCACACATGTAGCAATGACAAATACTGTGGTTTCATGTCGGTGTATCATTTCATTTGTATATATTGCACATGGGTGGCCTGTGTGAATGATGGGTGATGCGACCTGTATATCGTGACTGGAATGAACATCAAGTGTACAAGTGTTAACTGGCCACATGGCGAATAGATCTATGCTTTAACATGCCTGATACTGATGACAGTCTCACCTGCAACGGACTCATGTCTGTGCGGCATGCCAGAGGTACCTGTATAGGGGTGACACAGCAGTATGAACATTATCCATGACTGTATGACAGCCACAGGGTGCACTGTGCATGTTAACACAGTCGCCTGTGCAATAGCATATAGTATGCACGTGTGCATACACAGGGTATCATATTGTAGTATGCAGCATGTGTGTCCACATACCTTACATATGTTGTTACATTACATAATGTACAGTGACACATGCAACTAAATGGGATATAATATCCATATGTGCAGTACTGACTTACCAGGCAACTCCAGGCTCATTGGTTGGGAGACACCCACCTCCACGATGGCAGCTAGTGTTTGTGGATGCTGTTCTGAGGGTGTCCCCAGACTGGCCAGTAGCTCCTCGGTGTGTGTGAGTGGGGGCTGGGTTGGTGGCCCACCACCTGTTCCACCTTGTTCCCTGGCGATTGCAGTGGAATGCTGTTTTGCATGTCATATTAAGTCTGGGCAGTGTCTGCGCACGTGCTGGTAGGTGCGGTTATGGCCACCCACATCGTTCACCCTCCTGTGAAGATCCTGCCACAGGTCGTCCTACTGCTGGGCATGCTGTGGCATATGGCTGAACAACACCTCATATTTCTCATGGAGGTACGGGATGAGGGCATCATCCTCCTGTCTGCTGTACACTGGCAGGCTTGTACGAGGCATTATCTGTAAGACATAATGATGGTGACAGGTCACAGTTTCAGAGATGTACAGAGATACTGCTGCACATACAGTTCTAGTAAATCTGGTACATCTGCACAGTTATCTTTGCAAATCATCATGACACTGACATGACTGACATGTTTGTGTCACACACATGTAACACCCATTATGCATTGGATATAATCAACATATATGTGTGTCACCTCATTACATTGTTCATACTCCATGTGAATGCTGTCTTGATGTGGGCATGTCTGTTTGCCTGCACTGGTGTTCTTACCTATCTGCACATGCCTGGATGTGTCCACAGTAATGCTGTTGACCTTGATGCTGTGCATATGTCACATATCAACACATACACAGCCTTAATGGACTTGAGAAGTGACAATGCACACATACGCATGGAAACCTTTACATGCATGTGTTTTTGCCATATACATCTATATGGCACTGTACAGCTGTTCAACATCCTGCCACGGATCGCCTTTGTTGCACATGTGATCGACATGGGACAACGGATAGTCGGACGTCATTCGCAGGGATGGTTATTATCTATAGCATGTACGGGCAAGGTTTCCTAGCTGTATCCGACAGCCATTATGCCACTGCGAGGTGCATCAGTGCCACATTACTGATCCAGACAGTTGATACTAAATCTACCATGCAGCCATCATACCATGTATGACAGAGATGACATGTGCAGCTTTGATGGACAGGGTTGCATGGTATGTTGGGAGTATGTGACATGTATGGCACAGGGATCTGTCCAGCATGTGGCGATTCTAATAGTAGGATGGTGGCTGGCCATGACGTATATCTTACAGAACAGGATATGGACATGTAGCATGTCCAACATCATAGTGTAGCAAATGTCTTTATCCAAGGTAGACAGCATGTTGCATAGTGGAGGTAAGGATTGTGAAGGCTGGTATTGCCCATCCACGCATGGCCAATACCCCTTAAAGGTGATATGTGATCCAATATTGGTCACCCGAGTGCTGTGTATGCCTGTCCAATGATCTCTGTGCTCATGGATGGCACCCTGTAATGACATGGGTACCTCGTATGACTACCTACGGTGCCTGGAGATGTCACTAACTCAGGGAGGTGTACTGCACAGCACCATCCCTTACACAGTGTCCATAATGTTGACCACAGCCTAGGTGGTAGTTAATGGGTACAGGGATATTCACCTAGCGGTGACAATGCTGATAACATCCATCAGAATGTGCACATATGTCACACACCTCACCTACACAGCCCATTCTGTATGTTGTTCACAACACTGAGACAGCTATTGCTCATAGGTCATGGCCATTCACATCCTTACATACACAAATGTCTGACATTTGTCTGTGTGGTATGGGCTATAATGATGGTGGAGTACAACACATTAACCCTGTTTTACTGTAGCTGGCACTGGTGTGATATGCACATGTCACTCTGGCACCTTTTGTAGTTGTGATTCTGTCAACAGGCCACTGGTAGAACACTCCTGCGACATACAAAGGTATATGTAGTCAAACATCCATACTGTCATGTGCATCTGTACTGCTAACATCTACATTGATAATGGTTCATGGACTTGCAGACCATACTCAGCAGGGTTATAGTGCAGTGCCACCAATTATGACTGTTTTCACAACTTGTGGGTTGATATTATCCAACACCCTATCTGTATTGTATGTTCATGCTCAGCACTTGTTCAGAACTTCTGAGCACGTCATAAGCTACTGATTAATATAGCACCCATTAGACACCATTTCTCACAGGTACACTGTCTGTCCTTACATTTCTAGCTTGCTTACAGTACAACAGCTGTTGTGCACATGTAACTCACATATCTTGTGAGACATGGTTGTTTATACAGGCATGTCCAACTGTCGTGTACCAGTGCTATTGCCTGTCTATATGATGAATATGGCATACATGTGGCAATAGAGCAATTGTCTCATGTACACAGTCAATGCTCACCTCCCAACATACGACACTACAGCTTGTGGGGGATGCACATATGCAGCCCTGCTGGGGGTAATGCTGTCACCAAACCTGACTGCACCTGACACTCATGTGGGGATGTGTAACATTCGCAGCACACCCCACTCATCACATAGTCTCACAAGATCTCCACCACAGGCCACACATACGAGCACAACATGTGCAGTACCTCTCCATACTCTGTGTAGGCACCAAAGGCAGCCCCCGCCACCAAACACAACAACAACAACTTATAGCCCACAGACTCATGTGTGCCCATCACATACAGCCAATAGGGTGTTATAACATACACAACACACCTGTCATAGGTGACTCTGTAGGCGGTCACACTGCTGTTCCACTCAGTGGGCTACACAAGGCGATAGTCGCTTACATCTTGCTGTCGGGTAACTGGTTCTGCAACATAACCTATGCACCCATGCCACACCTCATCAGGTACAATGTGACTGTCATTCTCCATGTTAGTGTGACTGCCCTGAGATGCAACTTCACAGACTACATGTGCAGGGACATGCAATAACTCACCAGTCTTGTAGCCCAAGCCCTGGGGAGCATTATGCA
Source organism: Protopterus annectens (assembly GCF_019279795.1). Taxonomy (NCBI): domain Eukaryota; kingdom Metazoa; phylum Chordata; order Ceratodontiformes; family Protopteridae; genus Protopterus; species Protopterus annectens. Next base: position 774,311,421 of record NC_056730.1, on the reverse strand, counting down.
TTCATCCAGACCTGATACCACTGTACAATGACTGACTGTGTCACTTCAATAGTTGCTTATGCTTCTGCTGTCATTCCACAGGCATCTGGTATCTGTCCACTTTGACTGACATGGTCAAACAACACGATGCTTTGGCACAGATGACCTGCACCTGGTTCTGCAACATAACCTATGCATCCATGCCACACCTCACCAGGTACAATGTGACTGTCATTCTCCATGTTAGTGTGACTGCCCTGAGATGCAACTTCACAGACTACGTGTGCAGGGACATGCAATAGCTCACCAGTCTTATAGCCCAAGCCCTGGGGAGCATTATGCATTCATCCGGACCTGATACCACTGTACAATGACTGACTGTGTCACTTCAACAGTTGCCTATGCTTCTGCTGTCATTCCACAGGCATCTGGTATCTGTCTGCTTTGACTGACATGGTCAAACAACAAGATGCTTTGGCACAGATGACCTGCACCTGTCAGCCCTGGGAGTACAGATCACATGTAAGGCTCTTGCTACTTCTATACTGCCTGTCTTGCACAGTTTCCAATAACATTCACCACCAGAATGGGAACTGGCAAGCAAAACATGGGGTCATGTGATGCAATGCTTGACATCTTCATCTCTGACGCACGCAGGCAAGGCACTCCTTATAATGCACCACTTCAATATCTCTGTAGTGACTGGGACCTGCATCTAGGCTCTGCAGAGCACACCTGCAATGACAGGTTATACACAGACCATACCTTTCAGGCATGTACCTGGACGGGCACACCTACAGCTGAGGTGTTCCCATATTCCACTGTGTTGTACACACATCCTGGCTTGTTACTTAGCACAATGCATCAGAGGTGCTCCACGTGCAACTAACTGTGTCCAGAACTGCTATACACATTGCAACAAGCTATGGATTCAACAACATACCCCACGGTTACCAGACCTCATTTGTTGGTGTACTGGACAGTAGGGCTCAGACAGATACTAATGATGTGAGACTGACACTACCCCACACTTAACTGGGATAGTCACTCATGTACCGACACATTAGGCCAATGCTGTCCGTGATTCATAACCTCCACTTGGCTGGATCAACCCATACACACCACCTCCAAGACCAACAATATCCTTGGCATGGACACTACCAACATGTGACTGGTGTTCCACACCTGGGGTTATCCCCTCATTGGTGGATTCTGGACATATGCTAATCACCCTTGTTAGCCACATCCCAGCACCACACCCTTCACGGCATACACAGTACATGAGTACTACAACACCTACTACAGACGTCTTATGACAGCGGTAGTTAACGTCATGACACCCGTGCAGATGGACAATGCACATACAAACGCTGACACATACCACAGTGCACTTCATTAGTACGTACATGACTGCATGGATCATGCTATTCCACACAGTGCCATGATGGTACCCACCAGATAACAGATGCCACTCTGGGGGTCCAGTTCCATGGATATAATTTACAACAACAGGTGGAGGCTGTTGCACAGTGGTGTACAATCCCATGGGTGGGGTAGCTCACTGGTCAGCCTCGGTAGGGCCACGGGATCCCTCATCACATACTCCAAAACTAGCTATGTAAACATTACTGCGACACATTCCAGGGTGTACCACAAGGCATTATGGTGGTATGTCAGTAGTCAATGGCAATACCCACATCTGCTCTCACATACAACAGTTACTCAGGAACATTACAGAACCAGGTAATGCTGGCAGCATGCTGGCAGATGGATTCAATGCTAACATTACACCCTCTCACTCCCTACAGGGCCACAATCCATGCAGGAACATTGCGGTGTCCCTGCGGTCACATCTACACAGTACTAACCTGCACTCTATATGGCCTGGGACACTGGCCCCATGTGACCATCTAAATTCCAAGGCTGTGCTGTCCACAAACCTCTGAACGACATGTCTCCCCACTAGGCTACCATATTCAGTAATAGCCTTGTATCAGACATTGTGGCCCCTGAATGTCACACAGCAACAGTTATCACACTCCACACAGGTGGCGCCACAATGCACGAGTGGGACTATTGCCCTACACACCTGACTGGACTGTTCTGCATGGCTATGGGGCACATCATCATGGACGTCATTCACAGAGACATTGTTGGGCTCCGGTCCTTTGATGTCACCCAGGTTGGACTTGTTAGGGCCAGAACATGGCTCCTACACCTGGTGGACTCCTTTCATACAGTTACCAGGGTAGTTGATGATGGTGTGGGAGTCCACACAGCCTACATTTTCCTCTCATTGCCTTTCAGCACCGTTCTCCATTCTGGTATTGACAACATACACATACACCTGCACATTGAACCCTATGTCTCAGGATGTTATGCAAAGTGGCTCATGGACAGGACACACACAATGAGGGTAGCATACCATAGTACCTACTGTATTGCAGTTACACTTGGCATACCACAGTCCTCAGTCATAGGGCCATTCATGTTCGGTATATGCTTCCCTGAGGTACAGGCTAGCACAGAGGGACTTTCCCTGCCTAGCTTTACAGACCACTGCATACAAAGCGCCATGATTGCTCCACCAGCTGATACTGACTCCATCCATAAGGGTGTCACTGTGATGGATACCTGATATCAATATCATGGCCTCAAGCTGCATGTCACAAGGTGCATGAACATCCCCTTTCCATTACACCATTCACCCACTGACTATCGCATAGGTGGTAGTCCCCTACATACATGACACATTGTACATGTTTGTAGTACACACGTATGTCACACCCACTCCTGTGATAACCATATTTCCACTGTGGCGTGGATATCCTTCTACATGGCCACACTTATCTGGACTGGGCGTGAAACTGGTACATAGGCACCCATTGTACCTCTGAACTCCAGACATATACACACATTCAAGGGTACAACACTCCATTTAGGGTGTACCTTACACAACAGCTACGGTTTTACATACCACAACATTGACACGCCATGACGTTTATTGAGCTCCGACAGTTAAAGTATGCGGCTGAACTACGGACACCATGTCTGTACACATTTGCATACTACATACTCAGGGGTGATCTCTGCCGAACAGACAGGGCCCATGTCCACAACAATATTAATGGATATACTCCACATACGTGACATAAGCAAAAGCCACTGTGAGCAACATGCTCATGGATATGTGCACACATGCAATGATGAGTGGGATTTACTTGAAGGTTACATTCCCAAACCGGACACTCACCATGCTTTGGAACATGATTCCTATGTACATCACGCAGGGACACTCAGTAGCACTGTTCATGTGATACCTCACTTGGTGGATGGGAGACACATGTACGCCAGGGATCAATGCAGTGGCTGTACTGTGCAGAGGTGCAGGTAACACATGGCTCTGCTGTTCACAGGACACTACCCTAGAGAGGTGCCACTGGTGTGAACACTGTGGTTGTGCTTACACATAGACTTGCCAGACTGCATAGTACCCCACTATGAACCTGTGAAGCTATTACATGTCCTTTGTGCATGGTTACTTGAGTAGCCCTTCCATTTAGATTAGCTATCATGCTATTACAATGTCCCATGACTACAAGCCATATGTATGCTGTTATTGTACATTGTACATGCCAATAGACGATACCTTTGGTATGCATGATATGCCTGTTATGCTGTGTAGCATATCTGACATATCTACCTACAATACTATACATTACACATATTTTACATAGTATCCCATAATGCAAAGCATACTTGCACAGCGGGACCACCTTAGAAATGTCATTAAATAAACAAAAAGCACTAAACAAACGAACCAACAGACCAGGTAAACCAAACGAATATGAGCTGTAGGAATCAAAAATTCAAGGCTAACGAAATAAATTTAATAAAGTAAGCACATGCTTTCAGAGAGCTCAGTGGCACTCCTTCCTCAGACAAGGAAAAATCAGGATTCAAAAGATAAAAGCACTTATATATGCACACGTTACTCATTAAATAATTAATTTAGTAACTTCAAACAAGCAAGTTAAACAGAACTATTAACCCTTTAAAAGGGTATGTTCATGCTACTGACACCAAAAAACAAGCTAAACACATTCACCTTGTATATACAATATGAAAATCTTAAACTTTAACCACCATATATAAAATTTTACTAAAAAATAAATAAATAAATAAACTTTATATGGTTAAGTTCAAGTATACTTTGTTTTAATTACTTTATTAAATTTATTTCGTTAGCCTTGAATTTGTGATTCCTACAGCTCATATTCATTTGGTTTACTTAGGCATGTCATTGTCATTATATGCCGATACACATGCCTACTGTGACAGTATATCAACATATACTATTCCCTGCTATGGCACGTACTTGTTGGACATACCCTACCACTGATGGCAGGTGGTATGGAATTGTTCTGTTTCAAGCCCTCATGTAGCATCCCTTGTGTTGTCTGTGATGTTTACCTTGTGGCCCACTGCTGGACGCACAATTTCTACAAGCGTTAGTATGCTCAGCAAGACATCACTACATAAATACCTTTTCCCACTTTATGCATTGCGGACACTTTTAATTAAAGCAAACCAGGCTATACATACACTAACATAATTAATACGAAACATGCTATACATACACTTACATACCGAGTGTTCTACATACTTTGTTACCATTCTGGACTTTTGTCTCTATCTCTCTTACACTGTTTAAACAGTTCTATGGTATGAGCATACGGTTTGAATGTCTGGCAAGTCATCCTTATATACGTAGATACCTGTAACATGTGGTTTCCTGCCGCCAATTGGTATTCCTGAGTGACTTATTACTTGCACAACAACTGTGCAGCTACTCCATTCACCAATTACGCAGCAACAGTGGGGTATAATTGAATTCTCCACTTGGGCATTGCCCATTTGCCCTACCTTCGGGGAGACAGTCTGTATTGTGTTTTGTTGTGTGTAACTGCAACTGCTATGTGTAGAGACACGTATAGTTTGGATTCCTGTCCCCCGTGGATTGTGTGCGACGGCTAGAGTATGTGGTTCTACATGTGACTGTACCTGTCATCCCAACCGTCTGATAACGGACTATTGCAAACAAAACCTGTAACATCGCCACTTGTTCTATTATACAACAGCTACAATTTTGCATGGCGGTTTTAAATGTGTATCTCACATGGTATGTTAACGCTTCTGCAGATGTAATTGACTGACTGGATGTTTGTGCTGTAATTACAGTCTGTATTGCTATAGTTTTTAGTGTGGGGGATGTAGTGGGTGTATGTAGCATATACAGGTTTGTGCGGCTTGCATTTCTACATATTCCATATATATGTGTGTGGGCTCCTTCCCTAATTAAAGAGCTATCAGTTAGTAGACTTATGTTATGGGATTATACATTGGGCCATTGTTAATTGGTTTCTATATTGTGTGCAGGTGAGGTTGATACTTCCATACCTCCGGAATTACAGTGATATGTAAAGGGATATTTCTAAATGACAGCTATCCCATGTATTTCTGTCCCAGATATTTGCAGTCATTGTAGTTGTGTTGGTGACAAACCTCTTTGGCATGGGTTGCCACCTTTTCATATGGCCATTGTTGGATACTTGCGGGACACACATCAGTGTTTACAGGCCGACACATAGCCATGGTCAGTACACAGGATAGCACATACTTTTATCCTCAATACATACTTATTGTTGTGGGACTTTGGCTACTTATCATATTGCATGTAACAGTTACATTTCTTACATACAGGCATAACTATTTCATGCAACTATTACATAATATATGGGACATAATAAGGTCCTACAATCTCGGACAGTTGCCCTTTGTAATGTTTTATGTCAGAACACAACTGCCCAGGGAGGGGCTGTCCCTCCTAATGTGGGACAGGTGGTAACTGTACGCCTACGGCTAGCTATACCCACACCTACCTTAATGATCTACCTCCGGGTTGGCACTAACAGACACACAATGCGGACACACACACACACATTACAGTCACATGGAAACGCACACGGCACCCTCAATACACACATACACAGACTACGGCACTCACAAACACAGTTGAACACAGTACCTACGTGGACCGCAACACCTACAGCGGTAACTAAATGTCCCTTCATATCGTCATAATATTACTCGTGGTTCTACTGTTCCGGTACTGTGTTCTTTCTGTCTTTCAGCCTCGTGGTTACGTGTGTCAGTATGTGACACATTCCATAGTTGGCGGTATCCTATTTATTTGTACCTCCAAGGTTTTATGAATGCCGTTGACCTATCTATATATTTGCAGATATCGGTGAATCCGTATATATCAACATATATCATTCTATCACCCTTTCTATCTGTATTATATATATATGTGTGTGTATAAATATATATATATATATATATATATATATATATATATATATATATATCTGACAGGGAAAGTGACAGGCAAGCTACACCTTTCATTGTGTACTTGTCGGTGTATACTGTTTCCTGGACTCGCATTTGTGTCTGTACCTGTCACATTACACACCTGCCATAGGTTAGGGTTACCACCTGTCCCACTTTGCAAGGGACAGTCCCTCTTTGGGCAGTTGTGTCCTGCAAAATATTTGTAAAATGGCAAATGTCCTGAGATTTTAGGACAAACTTATTTCCTATAGTTTATGTAATAGTTGCATAAAACAGTTACTCTGTATCTGAACCACCTAAATGTTATAAGAAACAGAATAAGTAACTAAAACATTACAAGAATAAGCTTTTATCTAGGCAAAAAAGTGAAGTTCTGATTTTCATACTGGCTGGGTGTATGTGTCGGCCTGCAGAAATCTGACGTATGTCCCACATTGGTCATTTGGAAAGGTGGGAACCCTACCGTAGGAACATCTTGGCTACCATAGTGTTAGGTGATTGTATACATGATTGCGTGTTCTACTCCTGGCAGTGGTCGTTTTACCCTTCAGAGTAGGCGCTATTAGTACAGGGGTGAATAATGCTGGTTTAATCACCTGTTCTGGACATCATTGACCGTGATCTGCATGATATTCGGGGAAGCTTAGCCCTGTTTCACGCATATCCGTATAGTCATATTTAAACGACACTTACCAGCAGTGGGCAACGCATATTCCCACTAACGTGTGCTAAACATGATCTGATGACCTGCATCTGACATGCATTACTTGTACCTTCGGGATTACGTTACATCCCTTGCAGGATGTGGGACCGGGAACATGCACGACGGTCACTGCATTTACCACTTGGCCATCTGGGATGTGTACACGTGCAATGGCATTTTGTATGTGAAGTATACTATGGCTGTTACTCCATACTGCACTCACATGGGTAACTCAGTTAGTTTACATATTGATGAGTCCAGTTAATGGTATGTCCATGTGATGTTTACTGGATGTGCTCCGGCATTGGGTTATGTATATCACAGTGAGCCACACACGATAATGTGCTACACCTTCAAACGACCGTAGGTGGAGCATGCTGGGGTAATGAATACCTGTCATGGGTACACCCCATGCCTTGACACAACATCCATGATTACATTATGTGGAGCCCATCATTAACGCAGCAGGGAATCCGTGCAGAGTGTGTGCAGAACAGTGCTTACACACATGTGATCCCGCAATTGCCTCTGCTCCACTAAGCGACAGTTGGTTACTCAATGTTGTGGTGACAGCAGACACTGTTTGCCTTGTTTGGTGTATGGCCTCTGACAATCGGGCGTGTACCTACCGATGTACCTGGGAACCTATACACACAGCACCAACATATGCTGATAGGCACATGTACTGTTCAGGTGTTGACATTCCATGTTCCAATAGCTGTTGTGTGTACAATGTTTGAGGGTTGCCTATGTAGGATTCACACAGTGGGCCACTTATACATTACAATTTACAGGTGGTCGTGTGTGTGTGTGCCATCCATTTTACTGTGTGTGCAGGTGGAGAGGTGTGTCAGTCCATAGGGGCCTACACTGTCAGAGTATGTGCTATACGTTCCCTCTTTGCCAAGGCATAGGCATATTGGGCATGCCTCCGTCTGCCTACTGGGGCTGGCACAGTGTGTTCGTGGTCTGAATCCCTCTGTGCCTGTGATGGCCTTGGCAATTGCGGTGGGCTATGTGGGCCTTGACCATTTTATCCCTGCTGCAGCTGTTTCTGCAGGATCATATTATGTAGCATGGCACATACTATGAAGATGTGGGCACACATACCTGGAGAGTACTGCAAAGCTCCACCAGATGTGTCCAAGCAATGGAACCGTGATTTCAGCATCCCGAACACATGCTCTATGATGATTCTGGTTTGTGCATGTGCCAAATTATGGCGTTCTTGCATGAGTGTGCATGCATTTCTGATGGGAGTCATCATCCATGGCTCCAGTGCATAGCCAGCATCCCCCACAAGGTGGCCATGTGGGATGTCACCCCCTGACAAATACCTGATACAGCTGTGAGGCATGCCAGATATGGGAGTCACGGTAGCTTCCAGGGCTGCCAGCACACACATCCATGATAATGCCCTGGGCATTGCACATGACCTGGCAGTTGATGGAGTGGAATCCCTTGTGGTTTATGTAGTGCCTACTATGCTCACCGGGTGGTGACTTGATATGTATGTGCATGCAGTCTATCGCACCCAGTACCTCCGGGTAGTGTGCCACATGGTGGAAGTGATGCATATTGCTGGCCAACTCCTCCTGAGTTCGGGGGAGGTATATATACTCATTGGCATGTGGTAACATGGCATCTAGGAACTGGTGTAGTACCCTGGATGCTGATGCCTGTGAGATCCCCATTATATCTCCAGTTGGTGTTTGAAAGGTACCTGTGGTTAGTATTCACAAGCTTACACATACCTTTGTGTCCACTGGGATGGGTTCCCCTCTGTTGTTTCTGGTTCTCAGGCGTGGCCGGCACAGCCCCACTATTTGCTGTAAGATGTCCCTGTCCACCCTGTAGTGCTCTACTATCTCCAGATCATGTAGCCCCTGGTAGGTTACCCTTGGTCTGAACACTCTTCTCCTCCTCCGGGGCCTGCAGTGGTTGTCGGCATCATCCCCCACAACACCGTCAGTCTCTAACACATGGTGATGAATCACAGCTATGACAGCTCCCAACATGTGCATCTTAAAAGTTCCCTGTGTGTTTACACCTGTGGTGCAGTGTTTGGGAATACACAGGTGTGTGTAGGGTGCTTTCACACTTTATACTATTGTGCTGTGAACACCGATGATGTCATAGGGTGTGTATGTATGATCGCAGCCACAGGGTATCTTATGTGTTTTACTACAGGAACTACTATTGTGTGCCTTTGGTGTTGAATTACATTTGGCTGCCGTGGATTACCTCTTGCCCTTCCTTTTACATTTCTGTACATTTCACCTACCATTTTCTGGCATACATCCAGCAGCCTGGTTTCATTTGTACTTTCCTAGACCTGGCTTATCTTGCGTAATGTGTTCTATTGCCGGTCTACTGTAGGTTTGCTTTGGTCTGCTATGACAGTTCTCTTATCTTTGCAATCCAATGCTTCCCCTCCTTTCTTTGCAATCCAATGCCTCCCCTATCCTGTTTTGCAGGTTTTTGCAAGCAGACTTGTCAGCTGCTGTCGATTGGCTGCCATGGGTTGATAGGTGTTAATTGCTCAGTTGTACTCCAATTACCCCACTGCAGCATTTCTTTCTTTTCTTCCCCTGACCTTCCTGTTCATGCTAATGTTCACGGCGCGTGCATCCACTTACTGGGTTTCGGGCACGTTTTCATCTCCGTACCCATGCGCTTTCGGGAACCATATGTGCTCTCAGCTAAACAATTCTATACCTACCTCCCCACCCCTGTCCTGCAGCTTTGCTTAGCAATGGCCAGGCCAGATTTGCATTGCTCCAATGTGCTTACAGCTACGGTGGCACACCCCTCTGCTGATGTCATGTATCACCTCGGACCCACTCCTCGGTGTTATAGTGTTGCGCCGTATGGTACATCCTTCATCCGGCGGGACGTTTGCGATTCAGTATTACCTGCCTCATTTGCATGGCATTGACTACTAATTCATAGTTACCATGCCGAACACTGTCGCAGACCCTTAGCAACCCTTGCACCTTGGTTGTGGTGTACCATGCATACCATTGCGTATTATGGTGAAATCCTGATTTGTATTACATTGCGATTTTATGACATTTGTACATATTTTCTTTCTGTTCCAGTTTGCCAACACATGCCCTGCGGTTGTACTGTGTGTTACTGTGGACATGACATTAAATGTTGTTTTTTAGGTGTTGTGCATCTTTTCTTATGCCATTGGCTGTGTATTTAGCCATTGGCATATGTTAACTTTGTAATACATGAGTCTGGTCTGCTTCCATAGCTCCGATGTTCTGTTTGGGAAAATGTAAACCGTGTTTTTTGGTTTACATTTCTGTGGGCTTACTCTACGCCTGCACCACTTCATGATTCACTATATGCTTTCATTTGCATGGTGCGACACTGCACATGTGGTGATTAGCATACCTATGCCGAGGGCTGCACAGTTCTGGCGTATGCCAGTAGTGCACGTGGAATTGGATCGTACCTGAATCGCTCGGCGGCCATATTTGGCATTATACCGCCTACACTACGCCTGTGCCTGGTGCAAGCTTCATGAATCCCGGGGTTTATTATGATTATTAAATGTAATATTCAGAACTGCATTAAGTTGATCTTTATTGGTCCTGCATACTCTAATCCTGATGCATCACTAATATACTTGCTGATAAATGCATTTCCAACTTTTCCCCCTCTTCTTCCCTTCCTGTTTCTCTCCCATTGCTAGTCATCCCTTCCTTTAGAATAACCTCTGAACAAGTCCTAAATTCCTCTGTACAAAGCTAAAAACATTAGCTCCATGGTCCCTGACAACAGACACAACACTCTCTGAGTCAGTGTTAAACACTGCTTTGCTTATTCCATTTTAAACCTCTTCAGTCTTAGCTTCTCCACTGGGCATGTGCCCATGGTCAAAAGAATGTCTGTAGTGGTGCCTGTATACAAGGGTGATCCTACCACTGACTATGGCAACCTTAGGCCAATATATCTTACCAATATTAATTGAAAACGTAATGGACCATATTATAATGGAACTCATTAATAAGACATTGGCAGCCTAACATCCTTCAACCCGAATCAATGCGGTCTTGTGAAATGAAGGTTCTGCCTATTTCTCTCAGAAGGTAACTTAGGCTCTGAACAATGACCTAGTAGTACCCACTGGATGACTAACAAGATCAAAAACAGAACCCAGGCTGCCAGGATTGGTGAGATACTGTGCTTTTAAATGCTGGATATTAGTGGCATCCCCCAGGGTTTTTTATTAGCTCCTCCTTGGCATATACCTCAGTAGTGTCCAAGTTCTGGAGAACCACTAAATCCCCAAAAGACCACCTTATATATAAATGGTTGAGAAATGATACAAAGAAGTGTAGTATGCTAGACAAAAAGAATTACTACTGTAATCTGCAACAAAAGCACCAAAATCAATCACAACAATTCTGGTCAGGCATAAACAAACTTCTTCACCCAGGCCAATCAACTACCCCTACCCCCTTAACTACCCTCCAACAACCTCCTAAAATTGTTGTTAACACCTTTAATGTTTTCTTTACAGAAACCATACAATCCCTAGCCAGTAAGCTATCTCCCTATACCCCAAGTACCACCAACCCCACACTTGATAATAAGATCCCCTTTAAGCTTGATCCAGTACCAACATCTTTTATTAAGTCCCTACTTAAAAAAAAACTGAAACCCAACACCTTTTCAGCAGACCTACTACCTGCAGAATATCTCCAAAAAGCAGCTAATGAAATAGCATACCCCATATCAATTTTAATCAATAGAACTATCCACGAAGCCTATACACCCCACACCTGGAAAATCTCCCATATTGTTCCTCTTCATAAAGGGGGAGATTCCACTGAACTTTCAAATTATAGGCCTATAGCCATTCTGTCTCCCTTGGCTAAAATAATGGAAAAATGTATCCACAAGCAATTTCTTGCCTATCTGAATCAAAACACTCTCCTAGCCCCCTCCCAGCATGGATTGAGACCTTGTTATAGTACAACCTCAGCCCTTCTCTCCTTCTCCCATACAATAAATCAAAATTGTAATGACAACAAGCTCTCCTCAGCCCTCTTCCTTGACCTATCCAAGGCATTTGATATGGTAACCCATCAGCTACTCTTAAACACATTAAAATCACTCACTATAGATAACCCTGCAATTACCTGGTTTCATTCTTACCTAAGTGACAGACAACAAGCTGTACTGTGGAAGAATAACCTATCATCTCTTTTATCAGTCACCCGTGAAGTCCCACAGGGATCTATATTAGGTCCCCTCCTGTTCTCCATATTCATTAATGACCTGTGCAAAGTCATCCCTGATGCATCTTGTATTCAGTATGCAGATGACTCAACCCTAATCTGCTCTGCCACCTCCCCCACAGATTTGCAATCCTTGTCCCAAATCACTTTCAACAAAGTAGAAAACTGGCTCACTGGTCGCCAACTACTATTAAACCCAAATAAAACCAAACTAGTGCTCTTCTCCCCCACTCACAAGGTCCCCTCACCACCTCTCACCATAATATCTAACAATGGTACCATAATTTCCCCAGAACCTAGTACTAAACTACTGGGAGTGATCATCGATAACAGCCTCAAGTTTGATGCTCACATAGACAAAACTATTAAAACAGTTAATAAAAAAATAGGCTCTTTATACAGGATTAAACCATTCCTAACCCCATCTGCTAGAACTGTTATTGCCCGTACACATCTGCTATCAACCCTTCTTTATGCCTCACCCATGTTCTTAAACCTAAGTAAATCAAACCTCAATAAATTTACTAGGTGCTACAATGACATTGCCAGATTTGCCACAGAATCAGCTTATAGAACCCATCACTGCCTTAATCTTCAATCATTAGACTGGCTTGAACTACCTTATCAACTGCAATATAACCAACTAATAGTTGTTCACAAAATCATCTACCAACCAGAGAGTACACCCATACTGAAAAATATTATTACTCCCTACACTAACCTAAAATCCCTTCGCTCTTCCAAAAAATTGCTAGTGCAAACTGTTAAAACAAAGAGTTAGAAAGTCACACTGAAAAACCAATCAGAAAAAACTAAATGAAAACTCCAGCCAAGCTAGAACTTCCAATGAGTGACCTCCCAAACCTCCTGTATTTGCATATATCCCATGTGCCTCTGTTACAGGAGGTTTGGGAGGTCACTTATTGGAAGTTCTAGCTTGGCTGGAGTTTTCATTTAGTTTTTTTGCAAACTGTTAAAACCAACAATTCAGCTGGTGAATCACTATTCTCCAACTCTGCCAGTAAAAACTGGAACCTACTTCTTGCTGATCTCACCACTGATCCCTCTGTATCCCATTTCAAAACATCCCTTAGGAAATACCTAAAAATGCATTGGCTTTGTCCCCGTTCAAACCCTGACTAACCCCCACTCAAACATAATTCATAAATGAGAACTTCACTACAAGAATAAAACTCTGACTCTCTAACTGTTTAAAATTCTGTGTATCACAGACCTACTGGAAAGATTTAAACTTAACACTACCCCATGTATGATAACCACCTTAATATATGTGTTTTTCTTTTTCAGATGAGATCTTTAACTATTTATTTCTCGGCTACTTGCTTCCAACCTTTGATGTGTGTATGTGAGAAAAACATGTACCTGTGTGTACATATTGTTAAACAAATCTCAGTTTTGTGATAGCTCACTGTAATAATTTCACTGTTTTTACGCTTGTTTTTGTACATTTGGAGCTTTTCTCCCCAGGCCTCCACTGAAATTGGGCCTGTATCCAGTAGGACTTTCCCGGTTAACAAATGTAAAATAAAATAAATAAATAAAAATAAAAGTTGATGTCAAGTGTCTCTGGCTGACTGGATAAGCAGATGACTGTAAATTTTGGTGATATCATTAACACTCCACTTGATGCTCATACCTTGCAAGAGGGCATAATCCACCCAGCTTCCTGGTGCCAAGACCGTGGACTCATACTCAAAAAATACTGTATTAGCACGTTTTGGGAAAAACAGCAAGTAAGTAACATCATTAGCGACCTAGGCATATTCATTGACAATAACTATCCACTGACCACCAGGGTTGTTGGGATGGTGGTGGGATAATTGCTAGGGCTTAAATGGCCACAAGGGCAATTGGTCTTAGTACTAATCTATAAACCTAATACATTGGGTTGGATAATTGGCTAGGCTTAAAATGTCTCGCAAGGGCAGTTAGCTTAGTACTAACCTATATCAGTTTTTCTACCTATCCCAACTAATTACTAGAAGTTATTGTTCCCCCTCTACTCCTGCCTAATCAAGCCCATAATAGAATATAATGTCCCTTCAGCATGTACCTATCCAAAGATGTTGCTTAAATTAAAAAAAAAATGCAACCATTTCTACCAATGGAAATTCCCGTCATGACCACTTTGGATTGTACAAACCTCTACATGGTGACCTGTGCTTCGCTTTTGAGGCTATAAATAAACCACTCCTACGTAAACTTTTTACATATATATATATATATATATATATATATATATATATATATATACATACATATAATGCCATACATACATACTGCAAGGACATTAATCTACATCATACTGAAATGTCAATTAAAAAATAAATAATAAATGATAAATAAATAAAATTACTGCAACCTGTTAGCAGGATAGTTATATTCCTCACAGGAACCCCACCAATGGAATAAGTTCCTACTATTCAAGGCTTAGTCTCTTACATACTTGTAAAATACATAATACCACCCATACTCACTCTAATGACCTTCATCTACAGTATAATATTAACACAATCTATTAACAGAATAGTTACATCTCCCAAAGGATCACCTACCTATTAAATAAACTTCCACTTTATGTCAAACAATATTGCTGTCTACCCCACTTTAATGTCAACACTAATGAATGGATGGGATTACATAAATTCTCTCTTGGGCTGCCTTCTCAGGCCATTGTAGATAGAGGTAGCATGTAGTGAGAGTTGCAGTAGCTAAACTCCAGATCATGTACTGGATTGCTTACCCTACTGTAAACCTATGACTCTACAGCTGGAAATATCTCTTACTCATGCAGGAAGGGACAAGTCAATGTTCATTGCTAACTCTTGTCTCCTTGCTCATCTGTTACAGCTTGAGCTGCTACTTACATTCAGGTTCTCTAGGTCATAGTCGGGGTATTATGTCTTTATGTCACAGAGGTAGGCCAAGAAACATGCATTGTTTACAAGGTTTCTGGAATTTTCCAAGTTGCAGTGATGTAAGTAATAACATGGAGGCCAAGGAAATACCTAAAATGACAATATGTGGACTACTGAACTGGTAGTATACAAACAGATAAAAGAAGTGCTATAGCTGTACATTGCTCACCTAAATAATTCCCTTCATTTGTCCCTCTTATGCAGACTGTCCATAACAGAGTTTAGAGCATTGGTGACAGGGCAGTGTAAATCTGTACAGTGTAAGCAATACTGAAGAACAATGTTAGGCATATAGGTTCATATGTGTTTACTAGGCTAATGACCACATGGGCCTTTTTAAGCCTAGCCATGCATCCCAAATCTCTGACAAGTTCTGATACCCTTGATAAGTATAAGCATCGGCCTGGGAGATGAACCATTTGCAGGTTATCTACCTGTGTCCATTAGAGACATTGGTGCCAAACCAGGGATGAATTTCCAGTTTCCCATCCAATTGTCCATGTTGCACTTGAATTGGATTAGGGAGGCATACTGCTTAACATGGATAGAAACTCTGTTCCATAGATGGGGTAGTCTCTGGGATACATACCTATCACTCCGGCAGGTCCTATGTATATCACAGGCAAGGTTTAAGTCTTTAGAATGGGCAATTTTGGTGCTGCTTGTTTTGTGAATATGCAGATATCTCTTAGCTAAGACATGATAAGCAGAACATACTATAAATAGGTATTTCTGAAATTACAAATATGTCATAATTAAAAAACACAATGCCTAATAGCAAAGAGGGCAGGACATTGAGAATACATAGCATATATTCTTGGAAAACAATATTTATTTTATTTTGCATTTGTTAACCGGGAGAGTCCAACTGGATATGTCCATTTTCAGTGGAGGCCCGGGGAGAAAACCTCCAAAACAATATTATAGTTAACAAATAAGACAATAAGTATAATAGAAAGGCATATTTTACAACATACAAGAGGCACATTTCTTACAACTTAGAGAATTTGGATGTACAGTTGGGTGTACAGTTAGACTTCCTGTTTAAGATGAGACTTTACATCAAATTTATGGACAATAGATGCATGTAGTTAAACTGTAAACTTCATCGAAAATAGCAAAAGTAATGAATTACTAGCCAGGGGTAATACAGGAGTGTAGTCTGTTATTCAGGGAGTGTATTTTGAGTAGCTTCTTGAATTGGGTTGAGGAGTTATTGCATGTTATGTGGGCAGGAAGGGAGTTCCAGATTTTAGAGATGTAGTGGCTGTAAATGGATTTACCTGCCTCATTATTAAATTTGGTTACCTTAAGGAGGTGTTGGATGCTTGATCTTAAGGATATGGTAGTGGTATAGGGTTGGAGTAGTTGTTGCAGGGCTGGGGTGTTGTCAGAGTGATGTATTAATTGATGTGCTAATGATAGTTGACTTCAAATTAAAGGGAGGCTGCAGGAGACAGTGGGAGGTCAAACCAATTGATTTCTTTGAGGCATTTACAATGGTGGGTTCTAGGGGGTGATGCTGTAGCAAATCTAGCTATCTTATTATAACAGCTGTCAAGTTTGTTCAGGTCAGTTTTTCAGAGATTGGTAAGCACAGGGGAGGCATAAAGTAAGGTGGATAGCAGGTGTGTCCTGGCTATTATAATTTTAGTGTGGTTGGAGAGAAATTGTTTGTTGCAATAGAGTAGGCCCATTTGTTTTTTACTTTTTTTATGGTCTTGGAAATGTGTATGTCAAATCTAAGGTCACTGTCAATTTCTAGGCCTAGCAGTTTGGCATGATTGGTAGGGGTGATGGAGGTGTTGTGTGAGAAGACTGTAAAGTTATATGAGGGGGGTAAATATTTGTGGGGACTAAAGAGGAGTAGTTTTGTTTTAGCTGGGTTAAGAATGAGGTTTTGGTTGGTGATCCAAGTTTGGCTAGGGAAAAGCATTCCTGCGTTTGGGAGAGGAGGAGATCTAGGGTGCTGGCTGCACATATTATGGTGGTATCATCTGCATGTTGGACAATTGAGGCTTTGGGAATGTTGGAATGGGAGTTGATTGGTAAATATGATAAAGAGCAGTGGACCCAGAATGGAGCCTTGGAGAACCCCTAAGAAGACAGGCAATAAGGGAGAGAGTTGGTTTTGCCATTTTACAGCTTGCTGCCTACCATTGCAATAGGACTTAAACCAAGAAATAGCAGAGATGCTAAGGTTTAGGGTGGATAGTGAGTAAAGCAGCTTTTCATGGTTGACCATGTCAAAAGTTTGGATAAATCTAAGAGTGTGGCAAATACGAACAGTCTGTTATTTCTGTGGTTATTAATGGTGTTGGTAAATGATGTAAGTGCGGTGGTGGTGCTGTGAAAAGGTCTGAAACTGTGTTACTGTGTGGATAGCAATTTTTCTAGGAGGTAGTTCATCAATTCAATGTGGACAACTCTCTCGAGAAGTTTTGATAGGGGGAAAGTATAGCTATAGGACAGTAGTTATTGAGTTCAAGAGAGCTGCCCCCTTTGTGCTTTGGAGTTATATGAGATATTTTCCAAAGCTGGGGTACTTTTCACTCAGAGATAGATCTGTTAATTAGAATGGAGACAGGATAGGCTATAGCTTCAGTGGCTAGTTGAAGATATTCTGTTGGTAATTTATTGGCGGCTGTGGAGGTTGGTTTAAGTTTTATGGGTAGTTTTTGTATGATCTTGGTTGGTACTGGATTGAAGCTGAAGTTGGGGTGACTGCTATTTGCTTCAGGTGGAAAGGGCATTTTTGTTGAAGTGGGTTATTGGGGCTTAGTTGACTGTTAGCTAGCATTTGGATAGTTTCTGTGAAAATTTGTTAAACTGTGTGGGAATATTTTCTTGGTTCTTCACTATTTTGGGAGTGGGGTGGATGCCTTTCATGTTTGTTGTAATACAGAGTTGACTGCTGCCAAGAATTTTTTGAGTTGTTTATATGTTTAGTCTGTATATTTTGGTAGTAGGAGATTTTGTCTGTTTTGATAAATTGTTTAGCTTTGTTGCGTAGTTCCAGGTACTTTGTTTATCTCATTGGGATATGCTTTTATGATAATATGAATAAAGCTTCAACATATAAAATATATAGAGTGCTAACAGTTTTCCATTACTCTCAACATTATTTCATTAAATACTAACATACTTCATAGCACAGAGAATAATAATGTAGACATATATAATGTCAGTTACTGGAAACCAATGTGCAAAATATAAACAACAAACAACACATAAAATGCTTGAGACAAATTAAAGCTGAAAATTGAAATAGAAGGGAAACAGTGGAACAGATTAACAGATTCAAGTATCTTGTAGGGGTGGGTGTGTGGAAGGGAAGTCTGAATGAGAAGGTCAGAGTTAGGATCAGAATGGCTACAATGACATGACAGAGTTTCAGACAGAAAAATGCCAAAAAAGATAAAAAGGAAGGAGTACAAAACAGTGGTGCGACCAGTACTATTGTGTAGTACAGAAACCTGGGAGGTAAAGGCAGAGCAATGGAGGAAGTTAGAAGTTATCAAGATGAAGTGCTTGAGATGGATGGTAGGAATCACTCTATGGGATAGATGAAGAAATGAGGACATCAAAAAATTCAAAAAGCTCCAATTGCAGAAAAGGTCAAAGGGAGCAGATTACAGTGGTTCAGGCACATGATGTAGTGAAGATTTGAGAGAGGTCTGAGAAAGACAAGAGGAAACAAGGACATCTAATAAAGAATGGATAGATTGTGCCTGACTGTTGAAGGAAGGAGAGTGGGATGAATCATGGGAGATGGCAACAGCTGACACAACAGAGAAAATGCTAGCTGGAATTTGTAAATAATTATATGTCATTTGTGAATATCAAACGGATTTATAAAAGAGGCCTGTATTACAAATGTATTTGAACTGTATATCAGACTGCTTTGTACAGATGTTTGTGTTGAAAAGGTATTTGTAAAGTGCTTGTGTTTGAAATGTATCCACAGTGTGCCCTACTGGAAAAGAACAGAAATGCACATGCACTATTGTAACTTTTTAAATGTATATGTTTAGAACAGAGGAAACTGAAGGGTTAACCTCAGTCCAGCCAACTTTAGAAAAATATCTAAAATTAAATCACTTTATAGGCTAGGCCATAAATATACTATCTCACTGGTTTCAAGGCAGCCAGAGACACAGAATTCCATTCGAACAAAT
The DNA here is from genome assembly GCF_019279795.1 of Protopterus annectens. Classification (NCBI taxonomy): domain Eukaryota; kingdom Metazoa; phylum Chordata; order Ceratodontiformes; family Protopteridae; genus Protopterus; species Protopterus annectens. The sequence goes on along the minus strand of NC_056730.1, from coordinate 774,291,950 downwards.
CATATCCATGTCGTCAGTAATGACCTTCATTTTCTGACACAGCCAAACATCTTTCTTGTTGTGATGTGGTGCCACCCAGTGGTGAAATACTGTACTTCGAGCCAGAAGTCTAATGTGGTACTTAACAGTAGAAGCAGTATTGCATGAAATCATTATGATTATCAGCATGGACACATAAACTCTTCACAGCTTATATTCACTAGAAATTTAAGAAATATATATTATCAATAAAAATTTTAAATAAAGCATATGTGTATGCATAACTGGGAGAAGCTGACAAAGAAGTAGACAAGGTATGAAATAAAGAAAACATTTAACAAGAAATGATACTATGTTTTCTAAAAAAAAACAATAATCTTTGTCTAGGATTTATGGACTGTATGACTTATATATTTGTTATGGCAAAAAAAAAAAGAGAGAAGCATTATAACTTCAACGTCCGGAGTCCATACAATTTGAGGAATCTGATGTAGTATGCAGCGTACTGAGTAAAGATTCCAGCTAACCAAGTAATATGCAAATATGCCACAGTCCACAGAGAATAACTCTTAGCAAAGCAGACACAATCAGTGACATCAACACAACCACATGCAGTCATGTCAAAACTGTATGCCAAGAAAACTTGTTCCTAAAGTAACATGTATCTATAGAAATTATAAAAGCTCAATGGAACTTTCAATAAAAGCCGAAAAGTACTAAAGGAAGAGAAATGTGCATCAGTCATTATGTCTGAAAAGTGACAGATATTTGCAAATAATTATAATCATAATATATAGACATGCATATATTAATATACCCATCACAATTTGTAGAATCTGATGTAATCTGTAAAATTTCTAATAAAATAATTAATGAAGTAAGGCAAAGGGCAATCATGGCCACATCACTATAGCTAACAGTATCTAACAATGGGTATAGGACATGTGTGGGGAACACACCTAAGGAAATAGGGTGGTAGAAAAACAGATGTGGGGTGAGGGTGAAAAAGAGGGACACACAAGAGAAATGACTGTATAGGAAGGTCAGAGGGAGAGTCAGAGGGGCATGGGCATTTTTTATTTGGTAGGAATAGGCCCTATTTTTTAGGGGTTGGAATAGAAATAATGGAAAAAACACAAAGTGGAGGAGGGCAAAAGAGCAGGCATAAACATATAGCAAATATCACAAGACATAACAAGGTCAGAAATACACATGAAGGAGCAGTAAGGTACACAGGCAGCACACACAGACTATACAACATGGATGAAGGAAAACTGACAAAAAGGGTAGGAATGCCTACTCGCCATGGTGCACACACTGTTGCTGAGATGTTGCAAACTGTGAGCCAGTCATATCATAATGAATGTGATCAATGGTAGTTGTGTGTCGAAGGACGATAAATGGGGAGTGCCATGATTGCAGTAGACTTTGGATATCAAATACAATCATCCATTAGGCTGTCAGCAGTAGAAGTGTAAGCCACAAAAAAAGCAAGGATGAGCAAATGCAGGAGCAGTGAAGTGCCAATCCTGCATGCAAAAATCAAACAACCAAGCACAGTGCCAAACAGCAGCACCACAGCAAAACATTAATGTGGCTGTGTAATAAACAAATAAGTGCACACAATGCAAACACAGTTGAAATGGGATTCATATGTCAAAGACATATGCCACACCATAGACAACACAGACAGGTGTCAGATATATGTGTGCCATGCAATGGAATAACATGATCCAAACAGAAAGAAGGTTTATCACACAAACACACACCAATGACATGTAATATAAAGTAAATGGTGATACATATATGAGTAATGACAGTTAAGGAATGCCCGCTTATCCATAGACAGGAAGAATACAAATCCCAAGGTAATGCTCAACTCACAAGTGCAACATTAACAATGATGGAATCAAATAAATTGCCATCATCTTGGTGCCTTGCATGTACATAATACCCAACATGATGGTACAAGGTAATACTGTAACAGTACATCTACGCGACAATGATAACATAGATTAAGGTAAACAAAAGCATAACATATGCATTGTATATGAGAAACATGTAAGCCAAAGCTATAAGGAGAAAGGGAGATGGACAACACAGGCCCACATCAGTGAAGAAATGCCAGCAAAAGAAAGCAGCCACCTAATAAAGCAGGACAACCCTACCTAAGGATACAAAGTGAACATACATTTGTCCACAACACAAAATGGACTACGAGTCCTTGCAAGGTACATTGAAACCAATGGCCAACATATGACACGTGGGCATAGTGGACTGGTGATGGCTATAAACATGTCTGTGTATAAATGACACAAACAACACAGTAATGTGCAATAGTTAAACAGTAAGTGACATAAGTACACAACAAAAGTAATTTTGAGTATCACATACACATATATACTGTCGTACAAATATACTATAACAGCTGCCACAATCACTAATCTTGATATAAATAGCACAGTACATGTGTAGTACTGACAGTCCTGTTTACAGCACAGAATAATGGAATAAGTGCATGTAACGACTCACATATTACAAGAGTAGTTGTGTGTTGATCATAATACAGCCATACACATGTACCTCCATGCAAATTAATGCATATGTATTACAAATCCATACACATGAACATATATGCAAATCTGAGTATGCATGTCATAATAAAAGCTGTTGTCTAAAAAGGGCGATTGACATATGCAAGCTATGGGCAAACAAGGGAGTCATGAATGATGCTAAAAAACATCACCTTCATATGTTCACTAACGGTCAATGAATGTCAACACAGTATGTGAAGAATACATGTTCATGTATACCATTTACAGTACTGTAATACAACATGGCACAATATTTGCCAGAACATGCTAAACATAAAGCCATTGTGCCAGAGTGACAGCATGACACAACAGTGTTACATACATCACAAAAGCAAGGACATATCATTTTGTTGAACAGACATAAGACAGCAACATGCAATATAGAAATGTGTGCAATGCATACATACACACACACACACACACACACACACACACACACACACACACACACACACACACACACACACGCGCACACACACACAAATCACACACTTAAGGAGTAGCATCTTTGCCAATATGGAGCTGTTGTATGCAGTAATGACAGTGTGATCATGTAAATAACAGCGGTTACTGCTAATGTAATTTGGTAATGTGTGTCATACTGCAGCAGCAAGATAACCCCACATATGACATTATATGCACAGTGTACATTGTTCAATTGTTCATTAATTCCTGTGAAAAGGCCAAATGCTATTCAGAACACAGATTCCTCAATGAATGTATATATCTGGGATATATATATCATAGGTTCATAGGTTTATACTAGGCTATCTGCCCTAGGGCATTTATAAGCCTAGCCAGAGTGTGTTTGGCTTTCGCCACCCATTTTAAATTAATTTTGTTATGCCCTTTTTCGAGGTTAGTATACTGTGCCTCTGTCTAACAGTGACTCAGAAGTGATACCTGGGGTAAACCTACGATCTCCCATCCACTCATCAAGATTCCTCTTGAAGAGAGTCAATGAGGAACTTTGCCTAACCTGGACTGGGATTTTATTCCAGAGTGAAGGGAGCCTCTGGGTTATGAATCTGTCCCTCCAGCATGTCCTATTTATTTCAGTGCTGAGGTTCAAGTCTCTCGAGCACGTAGCTCGATGGGATTTGGATTTTCTGAGGTGCAGCATGTCCATTAATTCCGGGTTGGACATGGCTTTATACGTCAGGCACAGATTGCCTCTGAGCAGGCGGTATGCCACTGAGTAGAGCTGGAGTTTCTTTAACCGGGCAGCATATGGCATCTGTTTGAGCCCTTTGATCCTCTTGGTGAGGTACTTTTGGGGTCTTTCCAGTTGCTGCAGGTGTCTGGTAAGGTACATCCCAAAAGGGGCATTGTACTCAATTATGGGCCAGATGAGGGATGAGTAAAGAGGCACGATGACCTCCCCTGATCTAGATGTGAATCCCTTCATGATTAGGTGGGCTATATAAAATGTTTTTCTAACCACTTTGGCCATGTGGTTGTCAAATGAGAGATTGCTATCAACTTGGGTGCCCAGGTCCCTAATTACTTCTTCTGTACTTAATGGATTACCACCTATGTAGTAATTTGTGGGCACTTTGTTTTTGCCACAGGGGATGACTATACACTTTTTGGCGTTTAGCTTGAGGCCTTGGCTCTGGCACCAGTTGTCTGTTTCTATGAGGCCCTTTTGGAGGATGCTTGTATCAGCTGGAGAGTCGATTTTCGCGCCCAGTTTGCAGTCATCTGCAAACTTGGTCAGCCACAGTCCTTCCATGTTGGCCTGTACCTCCGAGAAATATATACCAAACAAGAGAGGTCCCAGGACTGAGCCTTGTAGGACACCACTTGTAACTGGTGTGGAGTCTGACATGGCTCCAGCAATTCTAACCATGTGGGTTCTGTCCTTGAGCCAGTTTGCAACCCATCTAGTGACATAGGGGTTTATATTTAAGCTGGTGAGCTTATATATAATGCCCAAGTGGGGTATTGTATTGAAGGCTTTTGCGAGGTCCAGGTAGGCTGTGTGGACCACCTTCCCCTCATCAATGGCCTTGGTGATTGTTTCAAAGAAATCAACCAGGTTTAAGAGGCAAAATCTGCCCTTAACAAAGCCGAACTGGGTAGGATCCAGTGTCTGTAGGTCCCCAATATCTTTATTTATGAGGTCCATGATGATCCTTTCCATAGCTTTGCAGACCAAGCTAGTCAGGCTTATGGGGTGATAGTTTCCAGGATCCGTTGAGGCACTACCTTTTTGGAGAGGAACCACTGTTGCTGTATGCCACTCTTTGGGTACATATCCTGTAGTAAGGCTGAGATTGAACAGTAGTTTATGTTTCGGTTTAGCTCTTCTTGGAGTTCATGTAGGACGTAGCCCGGGACACCATCTGGTCCCATTGATGCTGTGTTTTTTGCTTTGGAGAGGGCGACTCTTACCTGAGCATCTGAGATGTCAGGGGGGCAGCACTCTGCTGGGATAGATATTTGCCCTTTTGGTTGGGAGGTGGGGGAGAAGTTTGTGCTGAACCTGTCAGCTAGGATGTTGGCAATGTCTGTGGGTTTGGTGTATTTTTTGTCGTTTTGGACTAATTCTGAGCATATCTGGGAATTCCTACCCAGGTTCCTAACATAACTAAATAAAGCTTTGTAATTATCCTTAGTGTCCTGTGCAATGTTTCTCTCGAAGCTGGCCTTAGACGATTTTATGAGTGCCCAAAGTTTTTTGCTAATCCTGATCAGAGATGCCTTCCCTTTTTGGGATTTTGCTCTATCATGTTGTAGCTTCCTCCTTCTGTTGTATAGCTTGTTTACGGCTGGGGTCCACCAGACAGGACGTCTGCCTTTGGAGGATTGGGTCTTGGTTTTATTTGGGATTGCATGATCCATGCATTCCTGAAGGTGTTAATAGAATGCGTTTATAAAGGATTCTGCGGTCTGGGCCGTATTTTTCACAGGCCTGGGGGCTTTGAAGGATTCCACCTCGGTTTTGAGGAGTGTGAAATTTGCTTTAGAGAAGTTTTTCACTGTGGCTTTCTGGGCAGGTGGTGGGGTTGGTATGTGAATATCCAGTGAGATTAGTTTATGGCCTGATCTTACCAGTGAGGGATACACCTCTGGTCTGGAGCATAGAGTCCCCATGTTGGTGATGATCAGGTCCTGTATGTTTTCCCCTCTTGTGGGAGTGGTAACAAGTTGTTCCATAGCATTTGAGTTTATAAATTCTAGGAACCTTTGGGCTAGGGTGTTGGAGCTAGAGTAATGCTCCCAGTCTATGTTTGGGTAGTTGAAGTTGCCCAATATAATGTTGTTTGGAGAGACCTTCATATTTTCCAGTGTTCTCAGGAAGGCCGAGTGGGGTTCCTGGGTTTGGGAGGGTAGTCTGTAGCAGGCTATAAACTGGAAGGCAGTTTTTCCCACTGTTAGTTGCACATGGATAGTCTCTGATGCTTCATGCTGTGCCACCAACCTGGAGGTGTGGGTATCTTTGACGAATATTGATACTCCCCCTCCTTTTGTGGTTCGGTCCAAGTTTTGGGGCCGAAATGCATGGTATGAGGTATAACCTGGTAGTGCTGGGGTGCTCTTGGGAGCTTTGAACCAGGTTTCTGTTACTGCACAGATATCGATGTTCTCCATGCCAAGGAGAGTTTCGAGTGTGTGCTTCTTGAGGTTTAGACTTCTGACATTGGGTAGCATTACTCTTAGTTTCTTATCCCTTGTGATACCTATGGAGGTGGGTATGTCTTTTGAGCCTTGCCTAAAAAAGGCACTATGGGGGTAGCAAGAGCCTTTGCCAATATCTGAAAGCCCAGGGGTGACAGGTGCAAGCCATCCCTAGCAAAGCATTGTGGCTTGTCGAGCATGTCATCCCAGGCTGACAGGCATTGGATCCCCTTTGAATGACACCAATACTTAAGCCAATTGTTGAAATTGATCATCTTGTCTTCATATTGTGGCATCATTCTTGGTGAGGGTAAGATGCTACTCAAGGTCAGGGTCATACCGGCCTGGGCTACATGCTCAGATAGCTTCTCTGTGTCTCTTTTCATGTAGTCCAGGGTGCTATCCAGATATCAAAGTTTTTTTTTTAATATCTGCAAAGAAGAAGACTGTTGAATATGTTGTTCCAATGTCTAACCAATGACTGTGTTAATAATAGTTTTCTCTTAAAACTGTTCATGACTCCTCAGTTCTTTAAGTACAATGCTTGTATTCAACTATTCAATGTTTAGTAGAGATTGCTATTCTTCACTGCAGAGCCCCCTATAGGCTAAACAAAGTTTATGCCTCAGATGTCATTAACTGAATAAAAAGTGGCCTAGACTTTCCAGTTTAGGTGGGTATGATTTACCTTTACAAGAAATTATACACCTTGTAAATTTTCATTGAATACCTTCTAAAACCAGAAGTTCTCTTTCTTGTATGAGCAAAACAACATGTTTTACTCAATGATGGGTTAAACATACATTATGAACAACCTCAAAAGACAGTCATTATGTCTTGTTGCAAAGTTCTTAAAAATGAAGCCAATAACCTTTAATGCCTTAGCTTTAACTTTTAAGGCATTAGTTGTATACCTAAAATTATTAGATATCACACCTAAATCCTTATATTCTATCAACCTATATAACTTGTAGTTATATAAGTTTATTCAATATTCAACCACTGGTTTCTCAAAATGCAATATAGTGCATTTTTCCTTATTAACGTTTAGTCCAGTTAAGAATAACCATTTGGTCATCAAACATATGTAAGTGTTGAAATGGTCTATATCATTTATGGATGTAATAACACAACCTAGTTTAATATTGGGTGCATACTTCTCCATCCAAATATTAGACATCTTAGGAATAAATGAAAATACCAGGTTGAACAATACTGAAACTAGAATTGAACCCATGTTGCTCCCCTTTGTTCACTTCAAGCCAGCTAGATGTAAAGTTTCCTATCCTTACTCTTTGCAATGTATCACAAAGCCAGTTAACCATCCAGCAAACAATGGATGGATTAACTTTGTGTTTGAGCCTGGCATCAATGATAGCAGAATGAGGGACACTGTCAATAGCCTTAGACAAATCCAAATAGACCACCACTACAGACATTCCCATATCTAAGGCAATTGTCACTGAGTCATAAAATTCAATTAAATTAGTGAACATATACTTTTTTTGTGAAACCATGTTGAGTGAGGTCCATTAAACATCTCTAAAAGTCTTGATTAAGAAATGGAAGTAGACACATCTCAAGCTTCCTGCCCACCAATGAAATAAGATGGATAGATCTATAATTACTTATATTATCCATTGGGCTCTCCCTTATAAATTGGAAATTTCCAAATAGCAGAAATAGTGCCAGAATACAACAGGTTATTAGCAAAAATTAAGTGATAGTAGCAGAAATACATTTATGGCAATAAGCCCAGAAAATGATAGAATATTATCAGGTCCCATACCACAACCCTGTTTAATGTGGTTCAAAGATGTTCACACAAGGGCAAGTTGAAAAAAGGGCACGTACAATCATATTCTGTTAAAATTTTAATGTCAGAAACACAGTCAAACAGAGTAGCATTTTCTGCTAAGAAGTGCTCATTGAGCAAGTTTGACAATCATTCTATAGTGTTCAGCACTAAAGCTTGAACAGAAATTGGTCCAAAAGATTTAACCTTATTACCAATGTATCTAATGTTAGAATACAACCAGGGCTAGTAAGTAAATTATCTTCAGATTGACTTTTTGCTAATCTCAAAGAGGTATTTGACATTCTGGAGACTAAATTATAGGCCTGTTTTAAATAATTTCTCTTGAACCTCTTCAGGAGCCTAAATTCCTTCCTCTTTTTTTCCCTCGGAAGTTTAGTATGACTAGCATTTCACCATGAAGGTGTAGTCCTCAGTAAACTATTAATTGTTCTTTTCTTACATCCAGACAAAAAAACTTCACAAATGTTTTCAAAGTGCAGCCATTTATTTTCAACATTATGTAGCTCAGAGGAATTCAAGTCCTTAGAATTTATTAGATTAATAATACTTAAATCAAACAGCTTAGACTTATCAGAGGATACTATTTTGTTGATTTATAAAAAAAGCTTTATTTATTATATCAAATTCAAAACTAAGTGACGCAAATTGCCTAATGGACACAGTTGGGTAATTCCAGAAATTTTATCTTGAATGTTTGTAAGAGATCTAAGATAGTATTTGAACTGGTAGGCGAATCAATAACCTGGCTCAAATTGTGCAACATAAATGAATCATAACATTCATCCTCCAACATTGTCACTGCTGTGCCATCAGACCAAGTGATCCCTTGAAAGTTAAAGTCACCTAATATTATCAGGTTATCATAAGTCATAAACTTGACTAGGCCATCGATAAACCAGAGTTGATCAGTGCTTGATAATGCAGGGCTTTTATAACAAACTAACAAGCGTAGTGGGAAACCAGAGTCAATGACTAATACTTCCACAAAAATCAATTGTCAGTTATAATCCACTTCCAACACCACAACATTTAGCCATTGGGCCACAGAACCTACCACTTCTCCTCCTATCCTATTATTTCTTAAGCAGCTGAATGCTTGGCATCTAAGAAGCTATATTCCTTCCCTATTCCACAATTCAGTAATTACAACCAAGTCATAATTATTTACTGAACAGATTACATTTAGTTCATTTATTTTATTACTCAAACTTCAAGTATTAGGATGACACACTTTTAATAATCTGGGGTATCTATCTTGGTTGTAACTAACTTTAATTCCTGGGAAAAATCTAAAAACATTTTATGATATCAAGTAATTTTGAACTTAGCATTTTACCACCTAAATAACTGAAATTATACCTGTCTTGCACAAATAAACTTTCGTTATTCACAAAATCATCCCAGGAGTTAATAAAATCAAAGTTCTTAAGAATAGACCAGTTATGTAACAAATTATTGAATAGCATTGCTTTTGTGAATTGAAACTCTGATAAAGCTAGCTAGCACAAAATTTCTGAAAAGGAAACATTATATTTTTTTAAACAAACCTCTGAAATACTGTTAACAATCCTATACATGTAATAGAGAGGGGTTATTGACCAATAATTTACTCCTGCATGTATAATTACTGAGTGTAAGGAGACCTTTTATCTATCAGTTTGACAAGGCCTGTGGAAATATATTGAAGTTTTCATCCCCTAAACTAAAAAGAATGCTAACAAGTGGTCTAATACTTTTCCTAATCTTTGAGTCACCTATAACTAACACACCAGCAGAATGGTACACCTTATCCCCAGTATTTACCATGTCAGTTCTGAAGTCACCTCCAACTTCTCCTCCTATGATTATTTAAGGCCGACTCAGACTAGCTTGTGTCATCACCATCACTGTTGTCTCATCTTCTCTTCTCTTCTTTATATTACTCTTGTCTGCCTTTTTCTGAAAATCTAATCCAGTCTGAAATAAAGATTTTTCAACAAGGTTATTCTTTTGAATAAACATCAATTATTCCCCAGCATACCTGTGTTATAACTGGAATTACTCTTCCCCTTAAAGGAATCAATATCTGTTTGAGAACCCTCAGAAATCATAAGAACCTTTATATTAGCTTTACTTTGTTCGGAGTGAGCTTTGCATCTTAAATCCAACGTATTCCTTATTAATAATTCACAATCAACCACTTGTGATGAAATCTCTTCCCTTAAACTCTCCAGTTCCATAGAAAAGTCAGTCACCTTGACACATTTATTTATTTATTTACATTTGTTTACCGGATAATGTCTGACCGGACAAAATTTCCGTTTTCAGCAGGGACCCAGAGAGAAAATCTCCAGAACCATACTTATACAAAATCATTTACCAGAAAGTGGCTTAAAAAAGGTTGCAAATTACACAGAGATACAGATAGATGTTAATAAAACAGTAAAAGCAAAGTAATAAGTGTAAAATGAGGTTAAAAATCAGTAAAGGCATTTATTTTATGTATTTATTTATTTATTTATTACATTTGTTTGCTGGGTAGTGTTTGACTGGGCCAGGGACCTATTTTCAGCGGAAACCCAGGGGGAAAAGCTCCTCTGTATTATAAAAAACAATATTACATAGAATATTTTAGAGAATACAATCCAGGTAATAGTATAGTAGAATGCAAGAAAAGCAAACATAATAGTGTAGTATGTTCTAAAGAACAATGCAGGTAATAGTACAAAAACAAGCAATTGAACAGTACAAGTACCGCATTAATTTCCATACTGAAAAATAATACATTTTAGAAGAATAGGACTTTTGCTGAGAACAGTAAATAATGAGGGTTAATCATTATACAGGTGAGTGGCAGGAGCACAACCAACAGTTATTCAGATGTTACTTTAGGAGTGATTTGAACTGGTCGTGGTTGAGGTTTTTTGCTATTGTCTCTGGAAGGTTTTGCCAGACTTTTGCTATTATGTGTGAATACAGGGACTCGGCGTGACAGTTATGGGAGTTGGAAACCTTGAGTAAAAGTTTGTTAGAGGATCTGGGAGTTCTAATTTTGTTGCTAAGTTGAACTAAGTGGGGGATTGCTGGGTAGTTGTTGGGGTGATAGATTATTTTGTGGGTTAAAGTTAGCTGATTAAGTGATAACAGGTTGGGTAGCTCTAGCCAGTTTAGCTGTGAGAGGGCTGCACAGTGGTGGGATCTTTGTGAATGATTAGTGGCATATTTAGCAATCTTGTAGCACAATTCAAGATTGTTGAGGTCCAGTTTTCGTAGGTTTGTGAATATAAGTGAACCATACAGGAGGGTGGATAGCAGGTGTGCGCAAGCAGTAGCTAACCTGGCATTGGGAGTAAGGTATGATTTGGCCCTGTATAGACTGCCTAGTTTGATGTGGACATTTTTGATAGTTTGTGCGATATGTTTATCAGATTTGAGGTTATCATCTATGGTAACCCCTAAAAGTTTAGTGTGGTTAGTGGGGACTATCTTGGTTCTATTTGTGATGGTGAATGAGAGAGGGGGATGGGAAGATTTGGGTTTTCTGTTGCTGAAAACTATGATTTTGTTTTTGTTGGGATTTAGAATGAGTTGGTGCTGAGAGAAGTATGTTTCGATGTCCTGAAGAGATGATTGCATTTTTAGTTGGAGTTCGTGGGGTGAGGAGGCAGAGCAGATAAGGGTAGCATCATCGGCATACTGTACAATGGAGGCTAGATGAGTTGCTGAACTAAGGTCGTTTGTGAATATGATAAAGAGAAGAGGACCGAGTATAGAACCTTGAGGTATGCCCATAGAGATGGGGAGTAGGGGGAAAAGAGTGTTTTCTCATTTTGTGTCCTGTTGTTGATTGGAAAGATAGCTATGCAACCAAGTTAGGGTTAAAGGACTGAGGCCATAGGAGGATAGTTTATTAAGTAGTAGTTGGTGAGATATGGTGTCAAAAGCTTTGGACATATCAAGAAAGATGGAAGACACAAGCTGGCCTTCATTCATGAGGTGGTGAATGGTGTTAGTGAAGTTTAGGAGGGCAATGCTACTACTATGCTTAAGTCTAAAACCATGCTGTGTACTGGATAAGATGTTATTGTTTAGAAAGTAGCTAATGAGTTGGCTGTGGATGCATTTTTTTAGGATTTTTTGCAAGGGAGAAAAGGATGGCTATGGGGCGATAGGTAGTTAGTTCTTTGGCGGGACCACCTTTGTGGAGGGGTATAATATGAGATTTTTTCCAAAGACGTGGAACATATTGTTCTTTAATATAGCGATCAGGATTGAAATGGGGTAAGCAACAGACATTGTGACAAGTTTTAGGAATTCATTTGGGAGTTTGTCAGCAGCTATACAGCAAGGTTTAAGTTTGGTTAAGAGGGTCTTTATATAATTAGTCTGGACAGGTGAGAAGGAGAAAGGGTTGTGAATACCTGGGTCAGGGGTGGGGACAGAGAGTGGTTGGGAGGGTAGGTTGTCCAATAGTGAGGAGATGGCATTGATGAAGTGGGTGTTGAATTGTGTTGAGATAGGGTCACTGTTTGCAGTGACTGGGGTGGGGTAGAGGTACGACCCATGTTAATGAGCTGGTTGATGGATTGCCAGAATTTTTGGAGGTTGTTTAGGTGTTTCTGTTGACTTGATAGGAAATACAGTTGTTTGTCTTTTCTGATCTGTTTCTTTGTTAGGTTTCTAAGTTGGTGATACATTAAAAGGTCAGCTTTGTCTTTGGAAATATGGTACGCTGACTAGGCTTTATCTCTACACTTCATTAGTAGTTGGTGTCTTTGGTTATCCATGGGAGTGGCTTAGATTTAGAATGCACTTTTCTAGTGGGTGGCAAGAGAAGTGAGGATTGAAAGGAAGGTTTTGTTAAAGTACTGGACAGCCGCATCTAACTGCAGGTGTTTAAGTGGTGTCCAGTTGCATTGTTGGAGTAGGAGGTTAAAATTAGTGGGGGAGAAATTTTTCTTTGTAATGATGTATTTATAAATGATGTTGCTTTGTGTATGTGCTTGCTTTCTGTAGATAAAGGTTGGAGATCGATTGCTGAGGGTGTCAGGAAGGCAACTGGCTAGGTAACTTAGGTCGGGTCTTTTAGTTAGGATCCAGTCTAATGTTGACTGCTTGTTGGTGTGTTTGTCTGTGTGAGCTAGACATTTTATTGTTTGGGGTGAAGTTGAAAAGATTTATAAAATTTGATGGGTTATTTGATATACAGGTTTGCCAATCCAGGTTAAAGTCTCCAAGAACAGTAGTATCTTGGGTGCATTTGGCAGCTTTTCTATGCTGGGAAGGGTATTGCCGGGTGAAAGATACGTGTCTATGATAATTATGGCTTTGTTCTGGTTGATTTCAAGGCAGGTAGGCACTATTTCAGAGTTGGGGAGATCGGGGGGGGGGGTGCAGGTTAGTTGTATGACTTTGAGGGTGTCTTTGAACATAATAGCAACACCACCTGCATGTTTTTAACTCTGTCTTGTCTTATAATGTTATACCCTGTGATGAGAATTTCACTGTCTGAAATATGGGACTTTAACCAGGTTTCACTTATCACAGATATATCTGGTGAGTAGTTGGCTAGGGTAGTGTGGAATTCACTGGTTTTATTTATGATACTATGGCAGATGATATTAAGAAGGAGCAGATCAGAGTTAGAGGTTTTGTGAAAGGGTGGGTAGGGATGAGAATGTGTGCTGGATTGGTTACAGGTTGTAGGTTTGGGACATGAGGAAGATATATGACATGGAGAGTTGATGTCATTGGGACCTGGGTTGAGATGGATGTCAGCATGTAGTTTTATTTGTGTAATGAAGTGTAGTAGGAGAAATTTAAGTTTGATTGTAAGTTTGCGGTATTTGGTGGGAGGGGAATTAGGATGATGGATGTGTACGTATTTGAGAGGTGAGAGGAGATAGGTTGTGTGATTGAAGAGTTATGGGTTAATGTTAAAATACATGTTGGATTGTGAGTGAAGTGTGTATAGTGGTAGTGTTGGTGAGTGGAGATGTTTGAGTTAGTGTGAGTAAAGAGGTGGCACTGTAGGTGAGGTAAAGAATGTGGAGAAGCAGAGTATTAGAATGGAAAAGAAGACATTCATGGTTTGTGGGTGGGCTGGATGTGTAGAGAGAAATGAGATGTGGGGTGGAGTTGGGATAGTGAGGATTCTGGGAAGGTGTGCAAGGATTGACTGTGGAGTAGAGGGGTGTGGTTAGACTAGGTATAAATGTAATGAAAGTGGGGGTGGGTGGGAATGGGGGTAGAGAAGGAGAGCGGAGTGAGCCTGAGGGTAGCAAGGGCAAACGGAGTGGGTTAGCAAAGGTCTCCAAGAGCTGCTGGTAGTGAAACAAACTATCACCTATGCCAGAAAATAGAACAAGCCTGGCGAGGAGCCAGTATGCAGGAAATGTATTTGAAGCCAGCTGACAAAGGGTATCTACAAGTAACTAATTTAAACCATTGTTAAAAACAAAACTAGAAGAGGGCCGAAATATCTGCAAGTAGGAGGGAAGAAAACTGGCAGGAAAAGACCCCAACAAAAAAACAAGAGTCCCAGAGCATGGGAGATTTGAGACAATGGAAGATATAGCAAGGACTTAGGGACAGGGGTAGGGACAGAAAGAAGTTAGTGGGCCTTATTAGCTAGAGGGTACCAGCAACTGCCATTCCAGGTAGCATGCTTCCTCACAGTTAATATAAGGAGAAAAAATAGACTGGTAATCAAAAAAACATATCGGTTTAGGTAATTGTTTAAAATAGTAACATACTTAGTTATACTTAGAGATGGAGAGATTTCTGTTAAGTTTTATTCAGTGGAGTGGGATGTCAGTCTCATGAGGGACCCAAATGCAGTGTAGAAGAGCAGGGTAGAGAGCAGGAAATGTGTAGTTCAATTTTTGGGGAGATAAAAAAGGACAATATTAGATGTTAAACTCATTACTGGGGTGAAAAGTACTATCTGGCAAAAAACTACAGTACCATACTTGCTAAGATACCTGTACAGTGTAATAGAACACTGTAGTTGCTATAATGTTCAAAAGCACAGCAGTTACAATAGGTTTATAAGCTCCTGGTAAGGAATGAGGCAAAAGATAGAGGGGTCTAGATGTAATGCTAGATTGCATAGGGGTAGGAGGGTTTGGTGAGTATAAGTATGAACAGCAGGGCTGGAAAATATCTAGAAATCAGTTGTTAAAATAGCCTAGTAGACTAGTTATCAAACTCAGTAGTTAATATTCAAAATCACAAATAGTCAAATTATTGTTCGTAACCCTTGTACAAAGCATATAAGCATTTAACAGACTTATTTGTGTCTGAGTCTACTATATTCTGTGGGAGTATGTTATACCTGAGACAATGAATCCACTGGAAAAGTGCTTTTTCATCAGTTAGTGATTGCACCACAAAGTAGTTAATCTGTACATTTCAAACCAAACTTATAATTAACTAAAAAGAAAATCCAGAAACTCTGCTACACTCCTGGATCTGTCTCGGACATTGCACTTTGATGCAAGATGTCTTTTTGCTTCACACGTGTGAAATGAGGCCACTGAGCTTGTGGCCACTTGCTGGTGCTCTTGCTTAAATAGCAGGTCTAATCACTGTCTCACAAAGACACACACACCCACACACACCCACACACACCCACACACACACACACACACACACACACACACACACACACACACACACACACACACACACACACACACACACACACACACACACACATCCCATTAAAGTAGTAAAGTAGTGGCAGGGGAAAAAAAACTTTGTAATGAATGAAATAAAATGTAATAAGGTATAGATCTATCGTATCTGTAGTTCAATATGAAATGCCAAAGTGCAAAGACATCATACAAAAGAGGCTCCACTGAGTGCCAAACCCACACATATTCATGAAACATTTAAGGTGGTCTATTGCTTTACCATTTCAGTTAATGAATATCACACTTCCTGTACTGTTGTAAAACTCTCTCTGGAATAACAATGGAATATGCATTTATCCACCTTATAACAGTAGCATGTGTCAGCACAGTGAGTTTAAATATCATAGTTTACAAAACAAAACATTAGAAGTCAATTTTTAAAAACAAAAAGCTACTATGGCACTAGTGCACAACCATGTGATTCAGTACTGTACATATAGTGGTAAACCTACAGCCATAAGGCAGAATAAGAATTACAAATCCACACTTCTTGTACTTGCATTGCGCTTGCAAGACTAGATGTATTTCAGTTATGCTGACCTGCACTAGTCTTACGTTCATGAATGTGACTTCAGCAAACATGTTTTATAAAATAACTTTGTGATTTCTATAGTGTAGCGCTTACTAATGTATGTATTACTTGACATTCCCACTTACAGAAGTATACTGTATGATGAGTCTAGAAGCTTTGCAGATACCGAAGAAATGCTTAGTGATCTACAGCCTAAGTGTTATAGGTGTCAATGCAACATGGGAATGCTAGATGTGTATAAGCTACCAAATAAACATAGGTCTTCCTCGGTTTAATTTCTCCAAATGTTTTGGGTTTCTAATACCATAATGAGAATGGACTCCTTTCCTAAATCAAAGTATGGTTAAAGTTCATGAAATTAGTATTGTTTCAATCTTTAATGTTAGCCAAGACTGCTTTTTGCAGCACCCACAATGTGCCCAGAACTCATAGATGCATAGATTTGCAGACTGTTACTAGGCTAATGACCTGGGGGAGGGCTTTTCTAAGTCTTGCCAAGTTTTCCCAAAAGAATAATGATGTCCTGCATCCAAATAGGACATTGAGGGTTAGGCATTTAAAAGCTGTCTCTGTCCATAAGGGACATGTGTGCCAGGCTCAGTGTAAATTTTCTATTCCTCATCCGCTTGTCTAGGTTGTGCTTAAATTGAGTAATAGACAAACTCTGCTTCTCATGGATGGGAAGCCTGTTCCAGAGGAGGGGCAGTCTCAGGGACACATATCTGTCCCTCCAGCATGTTCTTTTGAAGTCACGGGTAAAATTCTGGTCCCTAGACCTTGTATTGATGGTACTCTTTCACTTCTGAATATGTAGGAGATTCATGAGTGTGGAGTCTGTGGATGCAGTGTAAGTCAGGTATAGATCACCCCTCAGAAATCTATAGGACACTGAGTAGAGGGAAAGGGCTTTAAGCTGTTCTGCATAAGGTAGGTTTGTTACGCTTTGTATTCTTTTTGTAAGGAATCTTTGAGGTCACTCTAGGTGCTGCCTCTGCCTGGCCAGGTACATAGCAAAGAGAGCATTGTACTCTATGACTGGTCTGATAAGGCAGAGTACAGTGGGATAATGACTTTTATGGACCATATCTACATAAGACTGTAAATAATTTTTTATGAGACCTATTGCTCATACTGCTATTGGAACTGTCTGGGTATTCTTCCACATTGCCTTTGTTTCTGCTGCAAATCCTGATATTTCATGACTTTGTGTCTCTCTGCATGTAAGACACTGTAATCAATGGGTGTAGCAGTTTCGATGATCAATGCTACTTTTGTCTTCTTTTCATGGAATACGACATCTGTTTTTCTCGCATCTATTTTTTAACTATTGGTAATGGGTGATCCCGTTTGATATAAACTTCATCATTCTTTATAATGCTTTGTGACTCATGTTTCCAATACTTGTCAGTTACTTCAATATTGTAATGTTTGCACAATCTCCAACGCAACAATCTTGCCACATTATTATGCTTTTCAGTATACAGGCTCTCTATTAGTGTATCACACCCAGCAACAAGATGTTCAACTGTTTCCAGTTCTGTTTTACAAAACCTGCATTTGTCTGTTTCTCCCACATGTTCAGTGGCTTTTGTAAACCAATGTGTACATAGTCCACTATATTAATCATTCATCTTTTGGTTTAAATTCACCTCTCCTTAACCATTCCTTTGTCAGATCCAGATTGACATGAGGATGTTTCAAGAGTTTTCTGTACTTACAACTATATTTATGTCTTTTTCACGTTTCTTGCCTTCTTCTTATATTCTTTCTTTTGTTATTTGGCACATTCAGTTGCCGTCTGATTTTTGTCTACTTCTGGTTTGGTTTCCATTTCCACTTGACACTGATATGCTTTGGATAAACTAAGTGGGGAAGTCATCTTAGATTTGTTATTTTCATGTTTCAAAACTTTCACTATGTTTGGATCTTATGAGGTCAGCAGAAATGTTTGCAGTCCTACGACTGCAGATCTATACATGCAATCAATTTCGAGAAGGCCCATACCTCCTTCTGAACAAGAGGTATAAGCATGAAGCATTTTTCTTTTTTTCCTGTCTAACTGATCCAGTACCTTTTGGGCCAGTTAGTCACTATAAAACTGTAAGCTACAACAGGAAGATCAAATTGGTTTATAGCCTGGACTTTTTCCTAGATGTCAGGACTGTCTTTAGCAGTAATTTTAGTCCTCAAAAATATCCTTTACTGAGTTATGTTCACATTTGTTCATGTTTTATTGTTGATCCTTTATGAATTCCCAAGTACGTATACATTCCCCTCTACTCAAGTTCCTTTATACCACATTCCTGTCCCAGACTGATATTTTCTTGGTGCTGCAGCTTTCCTGCTTTAAATGTTGGTTTTGCACATTTATTAAGACCAAATGACATTCTTTTATCATCTGAGGAAGTTTTGAGCACTTCCTGTTGTGCCTCAGTTCATCATTTGATGAACTATGCAGATGTAAATCATCCACAAAAAGAAGATGAGATGTCTTTACATGCTGTTGTTGTTGTTGTTGTCTGGAAGCCAAATTGTAACCATAACCTAATATGTCAAATAGACAGCTTAATGGGTTAAGGGCAAGACAAAAGTCAGCAGTGACAGAGTCACACTGGAATATCCCACTCTGAGTTTTTATCCCTGGGATAATACATTTTTCTTTATCATGCAAAGTGGTTTGCCACTGTTTCATGATCACTGTAATCAATCACTGTAGGGTGTATCTTATACATCTGCAAGCACTCCTTTATCCACGACTGTGGGATGCTGTCAAATGCTTTTTTGTAATCTATCTATGCCATACTTACATTCTTCCCCTTTCTACAATTCTTCATTATGACTTTATTTAACAACAAATGATCACTTGTTACATACAACTTTCTTTTGTTACCCTTTTGCTTTATTGCCACGATTGAGTTTTCATCTAAATGGCCATAAACTCTGTTAGTATCAGTTCCAGTATATAGTTTATACATCATTGGAAGGCAAGTTATTGGTCTATAGTTTTTTTAGGATAACTTGCATGTTCACGCCTAATAAAACAGTATATTTTTTCCTGTTGCTAACCAGGTTGGTGTCTATTTGGGGTGCGTATACAAGTAGTTCTTAATTAGGGCTAAATCTTTGTGTAACAATGTTAATACTTTTAGCCAGAAATTTGGCACTGCAGCCAGACCTGGGGTTTTCCAGTTAGGAGTTTTTCTTAATTTTATTTCAATTTCTCTGGCTGTTACTTCATCCCATTTCATATCCTCTACATTTGAACTTTACTCTGTTTCTTTTATTTCTTCTATACATTCAGCATCTTTGTTATATTCTACAGGGTCTTCATAGATATTTTTCCAAATGCATCTATTTCTTCTGTTTTTGGTGGTATTTCTATTCCTTTTGCTTTGTTTCCTAATTCTCTAGAAAATGTTTTTGGATCAGCAATAAATTGCTTATTTTGTACTTTTCCTTCATATTAATCGGCATATCTTCTAAGTTTTTCTGCCTGAGCTGATATCTTGAGTTTATTATTGACAATCATGCATGATAGATCCTGGTTGGTTCTAAAAATGCTTGTTGCTTTTGTCATGTCTATCTTTCTAGGTATTTTTGTTGATCTGTTTCCTCTTCTAGACTGTTCTAACAGTGACACTTCTTGTCTTAATTGCCTTATGTGGCATTTGATTTTTTTCCCTTCCTTTCTGTTATTGCCCTGTATTTTTGGGTACTTACATATTATCGCAACCAGATCTTGTAACCTGGGGCTCTTCCTGATGTGATCGCAAAATGACTGTATAGTAAACTGAAATGGGGTGTGTGAAGTCCAAATCACTTTTTGGATTCTGAAAGAGGAAGTGGAGTAACGGGCAATTTTGTCATCCTTGGTACCACCCTTTACCAGCGTAACATCCACCAAAATAACATGAGCAGGGCACACTACATTACATAAGCTTCCTACATGTCATTCTGACAGTGCCAAAACAATAGTCACCACTTCACACACCCCTTTTCACTTAAGAGAAAAGTTGTTTCGCGATCACATTAACAGTGACAGCATGTTACAAAATTTGGTTGTGATATCATGGATGAGGAGATGTTTGATTTTTCATAAGTAGGAAGGTGCCCTTTAATTTTGTTTGTTTATAGCCATTGTTGTACTTCTTCACAATTCCTGGAATGACTGTCTCAGTGTTGTTTTGCATTACAATGACAGACAAAGTAAAACCGGAGAAAATTTTGCACTTAACACACTACTTTCTGTTGTTCTTGGTATCTTTAATAATACCTACACTTGTGAAGACTCGAAAGGTTTCAATGTGGCCAACTACATTCAAGCCCATGGAGAACCAGACCTTTAAAAAAAAAAAAGGACGCTAAATACGGAGTCCCGGAAACAACAGTAACTCATTCTAAGGTCATTCATCCCTTGTGCTCTCTTGATTCCAAGTACTGACTCATGTTTGTGAAAATTGCCCCATAAAATAGGGACAGAATTTAAACATTACTCGTAGAAACTTTTAAGAAACTGCAGAAATTACTACTTACGTATTACTGATTGGTCTGCAATCTGGTTGCAGTACTACGTAAGTACCTATTTTTGTAGTAAGACTTTATCTGTTATTAAGTTTGCTTCACAGTAATACATCCTATTTACTTCTGTTATATCACACACATTCATGTTAATAGTCTTGGTCACTGTGTGCTTCTAACATTTTGGGTCTTAATGACTTTTTGTAATCTATTTCTTTTATCAGTCTTAATATGTCTATTCATCTCTATTAAATCAAGCAACTATCCCTTAGATCTTTTTCTTCTAAACTGAGGACACAGTCTTTATTTTCTGTTTTCTGCAAGCATTCTACAGAAGGTTTCAGAATGTCGTCCTTTAACATATTCTCTTTGGTTACATTCTGCATCATGCGTTGATCTTTTATGTCTTTGTTGATCTTTTAAGTCTCTGCAAAAAAAATGTGTCATTACTCTACTGCTAACAATGTGCTAGCCGATATATTTCTTTTGTGTTTGCACATCTAAACTGTTTAGGACCATGTGTCTCAATAGCGTTTTTGCCTTATGAACAGTTTAGATAGCTGTAGCGTATTGTTTGTTGTATATTTTAAACAAGCTTGTTAATCTGGTTTTTTATATTTAGCTGAGTTGAAACAAGTAATTTTTAACATGTTTCTGATCAATGTAGATATGTTGGTCAGGAAGTATCGCGCTCTGCTCTTCATATATTAAGATAAGGAAAAGCAGCATTTTAACTGTGTAGGGACTATTATAAGGGGCGGTTGTGAACTACCCTAGTCGTTATCTCTCCTAACAAGGTTTTTTTTTTCTAACTGTCCTATTCTATCCTGTGGACTGTGTACTATTAAGGGAATTTAAGTGTGTTATCCTCCATTAGTGTCCGTTCTTCTCTGGAGGCTCAATTAATATTTTGCCCAGAAGCACTGCCTAAAACACTCTGCTAGCATTTTAACTTTGTGAAGTGCAGATCTCTAGGTGCGGCTGCGACTCTACCCTAGTCACTATCACTCCTTACAAGGTTCTTAACTCCCCTAGCTAACCGTGTTGTCTCCGTATGGTTAAAGGGGAATTTGAGTGTCTTATTCCACCATTAGTTTTAACTTTGTTAAGAGCAGATCCCAAGGTGCGGCTGCAACTCTACCCTGGTTGCTATTCACTCCTAACAAAGTTCTTAATGGACTTAGCTAACCTTGCAGTCTGCACATTGTTAATGGGGAATCTGAGTGTTTTTTGTCCACCATTACTTTAACGTTGTGAAGTGCGGATCCCAAGGTGCGGCTGCTACTCTACCCTGGTCGCTATTCACTCCTAACAAAGCTCTTTAATGCCTTAGCTAACCTTGCAGTCGGCGCATTGTTAAAGGGGAATTTGAGTGTTTTTTTTTCCTCCATTGAGTAGAGCATATCCCAAGGGGCAGCTGCAACTCTTCCCTGGATGCTATCACTCCCAACAAGGTTTTAATAGCCCTAACTAACCCTGTAGATTAAGACTGTAAACTGCCTATCTAAATTCCAAGTAGCTGTTTCCCGCTACATGCGATGAATGGTCAATTAATGAACATTTTCAGCTAATTGAGCAGATGATAGTGTTATCTCAACACCAAGTGCTAGATATTATTGGGGGCTTACTGCATTTCTACAAAGATTTTATTTTTAATGGTTATTAGAGTTGCTGATTGAGCGGAATGTTAGCAGACTTAAGAGCTATTTGATACGGTGATATTTAGAACTTGAAGAACTCAAAGTCTCTAACTAGCTGCTTCTAGCTTGCCTAAGCCTGTGTTAAATTAAATAACATATTTTAGATAATGACCTATGCATTTTATGGCAAATGTGTTTTCAAATGTGCAGTATTTTAGCGTTTAGTTTGCTTATAGTCTGCTTCTACCTTGCCTAAGCCTGTGTTAACTTAAATTTTCTTTGGATAATGACCTACTGCATTTTATGGCCAATGTGTTCTCATATGTATAGTCTTTTACCATATACTTTGCTTTCAGTCTATGTTTAGTCCCACTGCCTATTTCAACACATTTCTCTTCTCCTTTTGTGCACTCAGCTCAACAACCTCCTCACCAGTACTAGGTCTAGGGTATTTATTCTGTCCAGGACTGCTGCCTCCTCCCTAAGCTAAGGAAAAGAGACAAACCTCTGCGGTCATATCTCCCTAAAGAACTCAAGAAAGTACGCCTCATACTGACTGTTACTTACATTTCAAGTTTGTTACATACACATCAGGTGCCTACTGCTAATTCCATAGCCAGGACAGCCAGCAGTTAAACCCTCCCCCCTCTCCCTACAAACAGTATATCCACTCATACAGCCTCCTTAACTTTGTCTGTGCAAAACTACCTTTCTCCTTAGAGCTGCACTCTGGTTCAGCCTTGGTTGCAGTTTCACCCCTTGCCCACTAGGTGGCATCCCCCTTCCAGGATCTTTCCCCTTGCCTATTTCACCTCCAGCATACAGAATTTTACCAAACACCCTTTTCTAACTTTCTGATAGACCCACTTACACTCCTTCCTCCTTCTACTGCTACTACACACTTCACTATCTCCTTTAACTTACCCTAACAATCAGCAGTTCACTGATTGTTTTCCCTGCACTTGGTCCTTCTCTGACTCTACCCACTCCATTCGCCCTGCGGGATCACTCCGCTCCCCTACCCTGTCCCCAATTTCCACCCGTCCCCACTACTTCTACATTTATACTTACCAAACCACACCCCCCATTGATTGGACATTCCCACTAACCACTTTTCAACCTATCACTACCTACCCTTCACTCACACATCCCCATTTCCAAATTATCTTACACTCACTCTAATACACCACCACACCTTTTTCTCTTAACTTATCTAGCACACTAACCACTATGTCTACACATACCACCACTTCAACTCTAAAACATAAACCATTGTACTGCCTCATACCCCCAATTTTGATACTTTATATAGCTATCACCTATGAATTCCACTACCTGCCTAACTATCTACATCCATCATCAGTCACTTCCACATATACCCAAACACACACCCCTCCTGTAATACTACCTCACCTCTTCACACACTGTGCTACTCCAAAACCTCTCCTTTCTATACAAACTAATTGCTTAAACCCAAAGAATAAAAGCTATTATCAACTCTTACTAAAATTCTCCAAACTTATAAGGAGTTTACTACCCAACCTCATAGCTGATGGAGACATCCATCCCAACCCAGGCCCTAACTCACCAGCTACCACTTACACCAAAATAAAAACTCCCACCAACATATGAAAGTCTCACAATGCCCCCAAAGCATTTCTAGTCTGCCACCTAAATATCAGAAGCATAAAAAACAAACTCTAAGAGCTTCATGCTCTCATAGACATCCACTCCCCTGATGTTCTTTGCCTCATTGAAACTTGGCTCAAACCCACCATCCCTGACAATGAAATTCTTCCCCCTGACTACAATATTACTAGAATGGATGGTATAATGGATGGATGGTAGAAAAGGAGGTGGAGTTACCATTCTATACAAATACATCCTCAAACTATTGACAATTAGCATCCCATTAGACCGATTTGCCACCAATACTGAAACTATCCTCTCAAGAATCCAACTCAATAACAGCAAATCTATTAACATAGTGTGTAGTTATATTCCCCCAGGCAATAACATTAACATCTTAGAAAGTACCCTCCATTGTCTATCCTCCACCCACCCCCAAGAAACAATCATTCTAGGGGACTTCAACATCGACTGGACAACCTGTTCAGCTAACTTCCCCACTACCCACATTAACTTACATGGTTTCTCCCAAACAATTTCTACATCCACTAGAATCAACAAACCCAGCAATAAGGAAAGCATTTTAGACTGGATCTTAATAAATAACAAACCACAGTTATACAAATCAGGCACTCAACCTGAAGCCATGAGTGATCACCTGCTAACCTACATAATGAGAAAAAAAGATGACCTGCCCCACCAAACCACCTTTAAAACTCTCAGATCCAAACAAACTTTAACATAAATAGTTTCTTATCTGATTTAAGCTCACTCAAATGGGACAATCTTAAACTACTCCCCCTAGACCAAGCAGTTTCATATTTCAGCACCAGATTCCTAGCCATCCTAGACAATTATGCTCCCATACGTAGAATCAGAACCAAAAACAAAATAGCTCCATGGCTAACCAATAGTATTAGACAAAAACTAACAGCCAGAAATGCAGCATGGACCTCTTGGAGAACCACCAAATCTCCTCAAGCCCACCAACCATTCAAACAATTAAGAAACAAAGCAAAAAGATCCATCCTGTTAGACAAGCAAAGCTATTATGTCAACTTACAGCAAAAACATCAAAATGATCCTCAAAATTTTTGGTCAGGCTTGAATAAACTACTACACCCAAGTAAATCTGCTACCCCCATCCCATTAACAACCCCCTGATTCTGTAGCTAAGACCTTTAACACTTTCTTCACCGAAACTGTAAAATCCCTATCTAATAATCTATCTCCCTCCTCCTCGACTGCTAGCACAGCTAACCAGGTGAATCCCACCCCCTTAAAATTTGATTATATACCTACATACTATATCAAATCCTTACTAAAGAAATTAAAACCTACTTCTCTGGCAGCAAACCAACTTCCCGCAGAGTTTCTACAAAAAGCTGCCAGTGTAATAGCTTATCCTATCTCCATCTTAATCAATCGTTCTATCCAAGAATCCTACATCCCCCCCATTTGGAAAACAGCTCATATTATTCCACTTCATAAAGGTGGAAACTCCACTGAACTTTCTAATTATAGACCTATCGCCATACTATCTCCCCTAGCCAAAATAATGAAGAAATGCATCCAAAAACAACTTTTAAACCTCCTGACCCACAATAATCTCCTAGCATCATCACAGTACGGTTTCAGACCAGCCCACAGTACTACCATTGCCCTTCTCACATTCTCCCACAAAATAAACCAAAACTGCAATCAAAACCTGCTTTCCTCTGCCCTCTTTCTTGATTTATCAAAAGCATTTGACATGGTTAACCACAACCTACTCTTAGACTCTCTCAAATCCCTGTCCATAGAAAACCCTGCAATCAAATGGTTCCACTCTTACTTGCACAGTAGGCAGCAAGCAGTCCTGTGGAAAGTGCATCTATCTCCTCTTTTACCTGTCACTCTAGGAATACCTCAAGGTTCTATTCTTGGTCCCCTCCTTTTCTCTATTTTCATAAATGACCTGCCCAAAGCTATCCCTCATGCTACTACTATACAATACGCAGACGACTCCATGCTAATCTGCTCTGCCGCAACTCCTACAAAATTACAATCCCTATCCCAAACAACTTTCAACAAAGGAGAGAACTGGCTTAATAATCATCAGCTCTTATTGAACCCAAACAAAACCAAAGTTCTATTATTCTCCCCCACCCGTAAGATAACACCACCAACATTTTCAGTCTCTTCTCTTAATGGCACCATAATTTCTCCAGAACCAACTACTAAACTGCTAGGTATAATCATTGATAGTAATCTAAACTACAATGCCCATATAGACAAAACTATAAAAACAGTAAACAAAAAAATAGGCTCCATGTATAGGATTAAGAAATTTCTAACCCCAACTGCCAGAACAGCCATAGCTCACACACATCTTCTGTCATCCATTCTTTATGCATCACCCATCCTCACTAACTTATCCAAATCAAATCTCAACAAAATCACTAAATGTTGCAACAATATAGCAAGATTTGCTACAGGCTCAGAATACAGAACTCACCACTGCCATAGTCTTCAAAAATTAGGTTGGCTAGAGCTACCCAACCAGATCTATTATAACCAACTCATAAAATCCTCCACCAACCTTCCCACACCCCCAGTCTAGCAAATATCATTATCCCATATTGCAACCTAGCATCCCTTCGCTCTTCCAGCAGAATGATAGTACAACCTACCAAAGCCAACAACTCTGCCGGAGATTCCTTATTCTCTAACACTGCTGGTAAAAAATGGAACTCCCTTCCTGGTGAACTAACCACCAATTGCTCCTTGCCTCATTTCAAAATATCACTAAAGACACACATGTTCAATAACTGGCTATGTCCTTGTCTAAACCCTGACTAAAACTCAAATTACTCAGTCTGAGTTACTACACTGACTTGAGTTTCAACTAAAGCTTGTCTCAGTCTTAGCTTGTCCCGATCAAACCCGACATTACTCATATAATCTATTTAATCCATTTTAGCTATCTATGATAATTTCCCTTTTTTCTCTCCATACCCTCCTTCAATTAATTTCTTCTACCCCTTTATATTAGCTCTAGCTTCCATTATCCGAACTGTAACCTCCGTTCTCAGCGTCTGCTGCTTTCTACCCAACCTGCCCTTCTCATCTCATTCTTCCTCTCTTTCTTTATAAATGATCTTCCTTTGCCTGTTTCCTCTTCCTATACCCTCATTTCTCTTGTATGTTTTATTTTTTTCTCCCTTTATAGTTTCCTTCCATCTCCCACTTTGTTGTTAACTTTCTCTTATCTAAATACAACCTTACTTTGAACCTTTTTTTCATTATGGAACCTACTTGTAGTTGTCTTTTTATTTTTGTTAAATTGCTTAATATCTCTGTAAATATTACCTCACTTAGACCATTTTCTTAAATATGTAACCTATGTGTATTTTTCTTTTGATTTTTGTTAAATTGCTAAATATTACTGTATACTGCATTTTAAATGTTTATCTGTTTGGAACTTTTCTCCCCGGGCCTCCACTGAAAATGGATATGTATCCAGTCGGACTTTCCCAGTTAACAAATGTAAAATAAATAAAATAAAATAAATACATTTATATGGGAACTCGTTGGCCTGTCACTCCATAATACTGACTATGTCAGATTTGCCACTGTTTTCTGTTCCTTCCCTTGCTGTGCAACTCCAACTGAACTTTTATACTAGTTTCCTACTGAAGGATCCAGAGTATCCTCATGTGGCAACTGATCAGATGCTTCCTGTTCGACCTGTTTCCCCTTTATCTGGGCACTCACTATTCCATCATGCTGTGACCTTACCAGAGTTGGATTTTCTTAACTAAATCCTTCACTTCACAGGTAATCCATAACTTCAGTTTATTTTTGCATTGTAAAATTTTCCATATCCTAATGCCTTTACCTGTATTTCTTTTCAAATATCTTTGGTGCTGCTTTTCTGTATTGATTAGTTTTGCTTTCTCCGTTACATAAATATTGCAATATATTAAATCCCTTTCTTTTCCATGTCCATATTTCTTCTTCAGATGTTTACCGCTCCTCCTGTTTCTCCATACTCTGGGGACTCATTGTTCCATCATGCCGTGACATAACCTGTTTTAGACTTTCTACACTAAATCCTTCACTTTGCAGGTATTCCATAACTTCACCTTCTATTTGTTAGCTATTTGTTTAACCTCTGCTTTTTTAATCTTCTGTTCTACTTTCCCCTTTGTGATCTTATTTTTTGTATTGAGAAATTTTATACATCTGGGCACCTTTGGCTGTATTTCTCTTCAAATATTCTTAGAACTGCTTTTTCTGTATTAATTAGTTTGGCTTTCTCCTTTGTGTAAATATTACACCATATCAGATCTCTCTTTCTTTCCCATGTCCATGTTTATTTTTATACCTTTCAAAATCTCTAGGTTTTGTTCTTTATATTTTTGCATTTCTTCAGTTGCTTCTTTGTTTTCAAACAGCCCAAGGTTTCCTGATCTATATCAGGTTTTTCATGAGTCTATTGTATTAATGAACACAAATTTACATTTGAGGCTTTTGACAGTTTTCCTTGTGCAAGTATTTTATTATTTATTTAATTGTTTACAGTTTGATAACCAGGAGAGTCCATTGGGCTGAAATGAGCCCGTTTTCAATGGAGGCCCGGGGAGAAAATCTCCATATACGGTATTACAAAAGCTAATATCAACAAAGTTAAAAATATAACACAGTTTTCAAAAACTATTAAAAACAAATTGACATAGAAGATAGTAATAATAACATTTGAGCAAGGTGTCACAACAAAGCATTTAATGTAAGTATAACATAACAGTATTGTGGAGTACAGGCATACATGTACTGATAGTCTCTTAAGGTGAAAAGTTGGAAGAATTAGAGGAGGTGAATAGAGCAGTGAGTAGTGTTAGGTTGAGCTTTGACAAAAAAGGGTGAGGAAGCAGGAATGAAATAGAAGGAGTCAGGTGGGGTGAGAGCAGAAGCATTCCCAGTGAGAAGAGAGATGAGAATGGAGCAAGGTCTTAAAAGCTGAGTAGTTTTTGATGACTTAGATGTGGGGTGAAAGTGAATTCCATAGTTGAGCAAGGGTGAAAGACAGTAGAAGTTGTCCTGGTGCATCTATGGTTTGTACACTTCAAGGAAGTTCTGGTTGTTGGACCAGAGTAATCTGTCAGGACGATGCATGGTGAGTACGGAAGAGAGGGAAGGGCACTTAGAGAGTTTGAAGATGAGTTTATGAGCAGATAACAGTTGAATGTAAGAAAGACAGTGAGGGACTTCCAGTCAGTTCCAGGACTGGGGCACGTTGCAGTGGTGGGAGGAGGATTTTGATCCCGTAGAAAACTTCGAGATTTTATTGTAGCAGGATGACAGTTTTGACTTTAGGGTGGATTGAAGATTAGTGAGGAGAGCGGCTCCATACAACAGAGAAGGGATGAGGTAGGAAATCGAAAGTATATGCTTGGTTGAGGGAGTAAGATAACAGCTGTATTGATAGAGTATTCTGAGTTTCTGGTGGGTTTTCGTAATATTAGTTTGTATATGAATGTCAAACTTTAATTGTTTGCTAATGACACCAAGAAGTTTTGTATGGGAGATTATTTTGATGGGGATCATATTCTGGCTGACGATGGAGAAGGAATTCTTGTCGATTAAGGTGTTTTTGGATGGGGTAAAGATCATGATTTTGGTTTTGGATGCATTGAGAGCAAGGTGATTATTCAACATCCAAGACTCAGTGCAAGAGAAGGCATCTTGTGTCATTTGCATGAGTTTGGGGAGAGATTTAGCATAGCAGATTATGGTAGAGTCATCCAAGTATTGGACAAGTTTGGCACTAGGGATACACTGATGAAAGTTATAATGAAGATGTTAAAAAGTAAGGGACCCAGTATCGAGCCATGTATTTTTCTTTCCTGTAATTTTTCTCTTAATCTTTTTGCATATCTTCTATCCAGAAATTCTGTGCTTCTCACATAATAGTAATAATACATAATTTTTTTCTTATAGTCAATAGTCTACTCTTTAATCTTTATGGCTCTTTTTTGTCCTGTCCATTTTTGTGTTTTTTGTGGACTACTACTTCCTTCTACAAGACAGGGGTCATAGTCTCCCTGAGCCTGATCTATCCTCATTGTAGGAATGTTTCCGTGTCTTGAGGATTCTACACTGTCATTTTTTTCCCGTCCTGGCACCAGTCCGCCTACCAGGATTGGACACTTTTTAATCCTGAAACCTGTGCACCCAGCTGTCTTTTTTATTTTTAATCTACTTCTGTCCATGAGATATGTCATGTAAAATACAGTCTATATATCAGTGCCATCTTGGTGAGATTTTGTAAAACCAGGGTCCACTTCATGAAGGTACTCACCAAGACTTGAGGATGAGTTAATTTCCAGCAATACTACTCTCCTTTGTTTGCTGATTTTATTATCTCTCCATCTAGACCCCTATTCTATAGGGCTTCCATATGTGATATGCAATATTACATGAATCACTACCAATGTTTTCAAAACAGGCTACAATGTGATTTGAACCTACATATAGGAGAGCAACAATTACTTTGCCATTTTGCTTAACCATTTGAGCTAATGGACATCACAGCTTACTGCAGATTATAAAAGCAGATATTATGTAATAGCAGCAATAGTTATATGTGTGAAGTCTGTATTAATTTACAGTCATAATCAACAGTCCTGCATAAGGTGTACAGTGAACTAATATAGTTGAGCATAACCTCAGATACGCTAATGTTAACTTTAATGATTGGAATTTAAATTCTTATATTTGAATTACTGTTATCAATACAGATACCAATGGAATACACTTGAAACAGACACATAAACAGATAAGCTTACTAAATTCATGCATGATATAGGTGTTAAGGTATGGATTATGTAACTTACTGTAGCATCTGCTAGCTAGTGTCGGACTTCTGTGATCCTCCAGCAAAGATCCTCTGTGTCCCTCCGATGTAGGTCATCATAGCAGTGGCATGCCAGTTTGGTAGATCCTACTCCATGTGTAGTGCTCCCTTGCAATATGGTTCTTTATGTTGATCATTGCAAAATTCCTAGGAAAAGCTTGCATTCACTGCTCATGTCCAGCATAGTCAGTGAGCATCTGGGTGGTCTCCTCCTTTGTCATGTTTGGCAACCAGCCACACAGAAGCCTCCTCTCAGTTGAAATCTTCAGTACTGAGGCTGAAAACTGTTGAAAAACTCTTTCATAAAAATTCTTAATGAGGTCCCACCCAGTTTGCAGCTAGCAATGGTATGAGCAGTAAATGTATCAATATTACTTTTTAATGTTGACACATATAGGATTGTAGCAAACTATTGGAGGACACCTTGCACTTAAACCGAGCTATTGGTTAATGCGCCAACTTTCTAGAACATATGCGGATGTTGGCAAATGGGATTCCAAAGTATTGAATGTTGTTGAACCTTACTAATTATGTATGGTGCAAATGACACTTAAAAGCAGTGAGCACTTAGCTAAACTCACTCTAAGGTGTTGCTGTTTTACTGCTAGCTGCAAAAGGTAAGCTGTCACCTGCTGGCTTTGTTGCAATGGAATAGACTGCTATTGTCAAATAATTATGTT
This sequence comes from Protopterus annectens, assembly GCF_019279795.1. NCBI lineage: Eukaryota > Metazoa > Chordata > Ceratodontiformes > Protopteridae > Protopterus > Protopterus annectens. Next base: position 774,260,361 of record NC_056730.1, on the reverse strand, counting down.
ATTATTATTATTCTGTATAAATCAACTGAGCCATGTTTTCATGCATATGCATTTTTTTAAACTGTCTGCATTACAACTGTCTGTTACATAAAGGAGGGAGTAGAATTAAACCATATACATACAGATGGGTAAATGCCCATCAGTGACAAAGAGATTTTCCCCATATGCTGTTGTATGGATAAAAAAGAAACAGCCCTGGAGAAATTCAGATATGGAAGGAATTCAACAATATCCACAGTTATTTCAGAACAACCTGTAAGGTCTGTCATATTTTTACAGAAACTAATGACTTATGGGGATTTACACAAGTCGTATGTTCAGTGACTGATTCCTGGGTACTTTCTGATGCTTAGTAATATAATAGTATTTGTTAGTATATTCAGTTTGATAGAGGCAACATGAGGATGGCTTTGAGAGCCCATTACTTCTTGTGGTGATATGTAGCCATGACTGCATAACAGTTCATTCTAACATGCTGATGTCTTTCTCCTGTTTCTGGATAAATTCCGGTATGTCTATTGTATACCATATGAGATTAACATTTTTATGATGTGTACATTCTTGAGGTATGCATGCTGTTTTTGTTTGAATGTGCGTTTAAGTGGCAGTACAATTCCGACAGTGCTGGGTTCGTGCTACATTGGTTATGTGTTTGGCTTTTACTTGTTGTAATATTGACTGAGATGGGTACAAATCTTATGTATGACCTGCACAAAATAGTTAAATGGATTGACAGATGTGCTGATGTTGTTAGTCCATGTGGATTACATATTCAGACATGTTTTTCATGTTCATTCAAATTATATGCACATAACAGTGGTATACATGACACAGATTGCTTTGCATACCGATGATTTGAAAATGGGAGGTGAGCAATTTACTTAACTTGATTTTAACATTATCATGTCAATATGTGAGCCCCTGTATAAAGTCAAATATGTGCATATCACCCTGTTTTCCAAATGTCAATCAGAAATAAAGGAGGCAATTTCTCACACACACAGAATGACATAATAATTGAAGATCTGCTCCCAGCATGGCCACAGCCTTCTTGGATGGACAGACAAAACTGTCTGGGGGAATCAAGTGTGGCTGGACCTGACAAACATAATCAGTGCTATGGGTGATCATAATAGATCAATACAGGCATATTGGTGATATTGCCTGACATGATCCTCCATGCAGTCAACAGACTTCACCTCTAAGAGAGGGTGAGAAATGCCACTGGAGACGGACACCTCTTGCTCCCCCAGATTTGATAATGAAGTTCCTCGTCTCACATCATACTACCAGTCAGAATCATCAGATACCTGGGAGAGGTAGTGAAGCTGGTTATCCGGGGCATACAGGTATGTCCTGCATTCACAATCACTGCAGCATAGCACCATTTTTCATTAAAGGACATTAATTCACAATTAGTACCAGCCCTTGCTGGACAGGAGCTTTGGGTGCTGACTTGTCTAAACATGGGCTAAACTCTTGGCTAGGCTTATAAGAGCATCAGGGCCAATAACCTAGTAACCTCCTATGATCCTGTTATCCTAGTATTATATTTTTGTTCCAGCAGCAGAAATATGCTATGAGTATGAAAGCACAACTGATGCAGATGCACAACACAAGTGTTATAGCCTGTTATCTTACCAATATAGTGCATGCATAACACTCTCAGTGACATACAGAGCATCACTGACAGTGACTACACAACATATTTGGAACATGCATCAATTGGATGCTGTTTTTTTCATTTGCATAGCTCCTCAACATCTGCATAGCAGGAACACATGTCGTGTAAGTGCCTCTATATCCTGTTAGTGTGATCCATAGTTGTTATGTGCCACTGCCTCCTGTCATGACTGTGAAGTGTACTCATATATTGATGTGTTTGCGCCATTTTAATCTACAAGACATGGGTCAGAAACCTGCATGTTTAAACAGACCAGGTAAGGTTATTCATCTGGTTGATATTATGCAGCACTTTTTAGCATACCTATGAGCTACGATATTCCTGTTGCCTTGTTCTCTACACAAGTACCTCTGGCCAACATGTGCAGTGTTTGTCACGTAAATGTCTTCATACCATCTTAGTGTGATCTATAGTTGGTGTGTGTCTCTCCCTCCTGTCATGACTGTGGACTGTGCTCACATGTTGATGTTTGTGTGCCTTGTTATACTATTATACTACAAGATCCATATTATGATAGATGACACGGTCCCCAAACAAGGCGGTCACCCCTGGTAAGGCATTACATCTGTTTGTTACATTTCACTATTGATAATTACATCTGTGCCTTTCATGCCTGCTGTGGTCTTGTTCACCTGCATAGCACATCTGCAATCTACACATCATCCTTTCCCATCCAGTATGTGTCTATCTTATTTGCTCTGCTATACCTCAGGTGGAATGTTATATGATGCCTGGTATGTGCTTAATGATGATTTGTGTATGTCTTAATCTATTCACACAACAGTGCCATTGCAGCCTTCATCTCCAGCAGTAGTCACAGGAGGACATTAGTTTTTGTATTGACCTCATATCTGTCATATTTTTTTGATATGTAATGTACATGTCATATCTGTGTTATATAGGGTCCCTGAACCACCCACAGGTAAGATGCCTTTGTACGTCTATATCACCATAATCATTGTAGGTATATAGTTGTCCCAGATTTCAGTGCTATGCTGCATGATTTGGTTTCTGTGAAAGTATGTGACATGTATCATCTGTCTTTTTTTGTAACATGTTTGCCTCCTGCCTTCTCCAGTAGCCCATCTACTGATCCTGAGGTGGGATATGATGTGCCCAGCTATGATAGAATGGCCCATTTCACACAGGCCACCACATTGGGTTCATTGTCCAGACTGGAAGGGGACAGCAATGCGGTTTACGGTGTAGCCTCCGACATGGAATATAATGTGGATGGATATTCTGATAATATGGAGACATCAGATGATGGACTTGATGATGACTGTGACCCACTGTCCTGTGTAGAGTCTGGTAGTGATGATGATGCTTCCACATGATGGACAGATACTGCCCACTGGAGTATATGTGGGAATGTAGCTGATGTGCATAGATGGGTGTCTGCCTACTGTTTCAGGTGTATGAACTTTCACAGTAACATCATGGCTCTGACCTGCATTGACTTGCTCATACCACCAATCATGTTACATACCAGCTGCATGTTATCTGAAGGTCTGGAGAACAGGCATGGAGAGGTCATGGCAGCATTGGCTGCACAGCACAACAGCATGGTATCTGTTGCATGCTGTGTTGAGTGCCATGATACAGTAGTGCCAAAGCAGTGCTGTAGTACTAATTGGATGTTAATGCTCTTATTTTACTAAGCAGATTACCTCCAGTGGGAAGAGGCAGACCCCCTCTTGTAATTCCTGCATGTGGCCCTCGACATAAATGGCTGTGTCGCAATGTCCAAACCTATCTACTGCTGATCACTCAGCTGTGAGCCCAGAAGTCACATCCAGACTGTTACATTGTAGCACTGCTCCTACTCACACTGTGTCCCAAAATGTTAGTGACATCACATCAATCTTTTCATTACATGGTCCAAGTGTTCCTGGATGTGGTAGGTCAGCCAGGACCACACGGTGAGCCATCAGTATGGGTGCCATAGACTGCATTAGAGTAACTCTGACAGTTACTGGAATCTGTGTCTTGGTGAGTCATTCTGACCCTTTGGAAATGGCTGCTATGCTGACCACTGAATAATTAATCTGCAGGTGTTTTTTCAATTATATGTCATAGGGCTTTTTCTGATCATTTATTTTACCTAGGTGATTTTCTTCAAGTTGTGATATGCAGTACTTACTTGTCACTGGTATATGTTAGTACAGATAATGCCAACAGTAATGATATGCATGACTTCGTGCTTCTAGGTCTGCATCCCTTGCTAGTCCACATATAGCATATATTTACAGGTTAACTGCATGCTGTCTTTATTATCCAGCATTGATTGTTACACTGCAGATTTAATTGCTGTCTGAAATTATAGCAAGCACAAGTATGCTTCTGCATACATACCCATCTCAGTTATGGCATTTTAATATGGTACTGCACATGCCTCACTCTCAGCACTCACTGCACTTTTGTGGGCCTGTTTCCATTTTCAGCCCCCATGCTGACATGTAGTTCTCATGTCTGCCTTTCCATATCTCAGTGTCTCTACAAACACACATATGTACCCCACGTTGCTGTATCCCCAACACTGATACACATGCCATGTATGCTGTCTAGTCACTGATGCTCTGCATGTTTGTATATACTATAACCTGTAACTGAGTCATGTTGCAGCAATGACCTGTACCTTGAAGCATTGCCTTCTGTGTGACATTCCAAGTCAGGCATGGGATATGATGCTTGTTTATTTTTATTTTCTTTTTGGCCAGTCCTTAGGATGTTTGCAATTACTCATGCTGCTGTAAGCTTTTTTAGTGTGTTGTAACACACTGTTACACATCACAAAATGCTACGTGTAATGAATCATTGTTAGTGTATGGCCCTTGTTTTTGCGTATGTTTGTGCTGATACATTCCTATAAACTTCAAGAGCCTAGATTTCCTGTGTTAGTGGCTATTTGATGGGTAACTTTCCATGATAGTAATCTGTATGATGATATCCTACCTGTCCAATGACACCTTGTGTTGTGCATACCTCCCAAGTACCACACATTCACCTTTGTGGTCCTCTTTGGTGATGTACCTTGCAGACAGACTTTGTGCATTGATGCTTCCTCTTAGTGTTGTATATATGTTCTTACTGGTATACCATATGCTTCTGTTATGTATGATGTGCAATGTGGACAACTAATGATTTCTTTCCATTTGTCATGCTTTGTGCTGCTGCTGTGAGGCAAATGTGAACATCAGTGTTTAGTCTGTGCCCATTTTTATATGTGCCTTGCCATTACTCAAAGGTGTGTGTCAGATGCTGCTGTGTTGCCTAAGGTAGGACAAATGGCCTCATCCTCCATCACTCATGCTTATTTCTTCTAACCCCTGTGTCCTCCTGATCATCCTATTACAGCTCTGATATGTCATCATCAAACATCTGGTGTTCTTGGGTTAGGTCACTAACACCTGTGGCTGGCAAGCTGCCATGTTTTGCTGTCATCTACTGTATAGCATGGCAAACACGGTAACCATCTGTGATGCCTTTGTGGTGTGCATTGTTGTGCACCCCCAATATGTCCAGACATTTGAATCTTGTTTTTGGCATACCAAGCACACTCTAGATGGTGTTTCATGTCATGGTGGGTGCTCTACTGTATGCATACTCAGCACGGATTGATGGGGCTCTGTATGGCATTATTAGTTAAGGCCCCAGAGGATAACTGCAGTCACCTGTTTGTAGGAAGGAGATGACACATATTTTGTCCTCATGCTTAATCTTGACAGGTATAGATTCTGCTTACATCATAGCTGTGGTCCTGTAATTACTGAGTAGTAGTAAATCCTCAGGGATTTTACCATGTTGGAAAGTGGCCCTCAAAACACTTATGCTCCGTATTGCACTGCTTCACCTCCATATTGTGGCATGATGCACACTACCGGGTTGTGTTGTCACAAAATTTATAATGAGGTCATCTGCTGAGCTCACCACCTAACAGTTGAGCAATGGCCACACGTTTCTATAAAAGCACCATTCAGCATCAGGTACATCTGAAGTTTTAAATGGAATGTGGGTGTAATCTGTTGCATTGAGGACAAGGGGAAGTTATTGCATAGAACTGTTTCATGTCAGTTTTGCACTCATTGAATGTTGTTGGGAAATGGATATATTCATCCACCTTGGTGCACATTGCTGTGATGAAATGTGAAATGATTTGACTGGCAGCTGTCTGGGACACTCTGACAACATCTCCCATATGCTGCTGAAATGTCTCAGAAGCCAGTATACCTAGACTCAGGCACACTTTTGTTTCTATCACTATTGAGTTACTCTGCAAACTACAAGCATATATGTGGGGTGCACATGTCCTGCACACAGCCTGCAACAGCTCTCTGTCTAATCTGTATCTACCTATTATTTCTTGGTCAGACAGCTGGCTTAACTGTAGTCTGGCTTGGTGCCTAGCTGGCTGCCTTCTGGGTCACATTTGCAGAGTGTCCTTTACTATGGCTTGTAGCACCCCAACCTGCTGCAGTGCATTAAGTGCCAGTTGCATTTTTTGTAAGGTTTGTATATTCTGTAGGGTTTCCTAAAATTATGTGGAATATAGTGGTGTTAACATGAGGCACATATGGCCCCCACTGTGTGCTTTCCAAAAGTTGTTGGCAAATTACTGTCACATTTATGTTGAGTTAGGAACAACCATTATGTTTTGGAATCCAGCAGACATGTGGAGAGTTCATAATTATCTTACATGTAATGAATAATTAATGGGCCTTGTTTAGCATACATTATGGAATTGCACTGACATCCTCCTTTACTGTATTGCACTGTCCAGAACTTTCTTTTGGAATCCATCCCAATATCACATTTTATTTTATTTCATCAATTTGCTTCTTCCTGGCACTGAAGCTGTTATCTCTCCTATATGCAAATAACAGCATTTAAACATATCATTTGGAAATATTGAATAACATAACATAACATAACATCAAATACGTCCTTTTTTTTTTTTTGGTTGCTCAGAACTGTTTAGTAACTGTTTTAATTTAAAAACAGAATTATGCCCTGTGAAATGACTGTAGCAAGTTCCTGTACCACAGCATACTGGCAGATAACATTCAGTTGCAGGACAATCGTCAAGATGAATTCCTTGTCAGATGTACTGCTTAGAAAATAAGCTGTCCACTACAAATCCCACATACAGGATCACTTTACATAATGCTAGCTTTTGAGACTTGTATCATTCTGTGACCCATTCACAATGCTCATTATTACCTCATGACAAAATCACTCCTACTTCTCCTTGACAAAAAAAAAAAAAACAATCTGTGTTTTTTTGTCACACTTAGTTCTTCATATCCTTTCAAAATATCAGCATCTAACCACGGATTGCTTCTTTTAATCCAACAATATAGATGTTACTGTGTTCTCTATTTATTATTATCTTCGTCCTCCGATATATGATGCAATCTTGCATCATCGGTGGCATGCTCTTACAGGAACATACTATACGTAATATCATTTTGTATTATTTGTGACATGCTGCCATGTGAGCATACAATTGGAAGAAGGCCTAAGATTCATCATGTCCACCTGGGAGTCAAAACTGAAATGCTCAGAGTAGTTCCTACTTATGATATAACTAGAAATATTTTCAACATGAGGCTAAATCAGAGCTCCATAAATATCTTGTACTATATAGTGTGTGGTGATTACACTCAGATATTTGTAAAAAGACAAATCAGTTAAGCGCTACTACAGCACAAGAGTCTTAACAAATGTTAAGCACCTCCTGATTAGCTTGTTAAGATCAGGTCACATATTAAGCAGTCAAAGTCAATTCTTCCAGTACTGACCAGCAAGGACAATGGCAGAAAAAAAAAAAAACAGATTTGTTTCTGCCTGCTGTCCATACTGGCACTGTGTCACGCAAGGTGAATTTCATGACATCCATGTCTCGAACATGTAACAAGCAGATTACGTTCAGCAACCCAGTTATAATCCTCTATGTTATTGATATCTAATTGCATAACAGAATAAAACTAACCGGCATGTTTAGAGTTGTACATCTGTGACTAACTATATGCTACATTCTTGAATTACTTTAAAGGTGCCCCATTTCGTAAAATGATTACCAAAATTAAAAAAAAATAATAAAATCTAACTATTATAAACTGTTGCTGCAATATTAAAATTTTTGTAATGTTCTAAAGATAAATTTAAATATTCTTTTATGGAAACTGTTTTACATGTCTACATTGTATTATAGCTTCACTACTTATATGTATTTTCCCTACCATTGTTACAGATATTCCTAGAAAATGTTCACTGAATAAGATTACTTTCCCACTTTCATTGTTTTATTTTTGTGTATAAATGCATACATGTGTATATATAATTTGTTTAAGAATAAAAGGGAAAAACATTAATAAAAAGTGTGTAACACTGGTGAAAGTTAATTTTGTTAAATTCTTTAAATGTTTTATTTTGAATAAATTGATAAAAAAATAAAATATCAGTAATGAATGGAGGTAGCACATGGATGGAGTGATTATTGACCCAGTAGCCAATGTTTGTGTTCAGTAAATAATGACCAATCCAATTCATATGTTTCTACTAATTTGTGATTTTTACAGGTACCAACGACAATAATTCAGGAGCAGCCAGGAAAATTATATTTAAACCATGGAGAAAGTAATGAACATATGCTTTGATCTACTGATACTGGGGAAAGCCAAAGGAATATTGTTTATAAGGTGTGCATTAGTTCATATGGATAGTTAGGGGCATTGGGAACATACTAGGTAAGCAATCACAAAGCCGTTATGATGCCTAGCCATATATATATATATATATATATATATATATATATATATATATATATATATATATATATATATATATATACCATTAAGTCGACAAACTTAAAAGTTCTTGCCACCTTTGTCAAGCACAATATACTGCTCATCTCACAAATTAAGTAATGTTTTACATGATAAGCCTGCTGTATATTCCTGTCTACCAATCCAGTCATCAAGACTCACTTTAAAGGTAACCAAAGTATTTCTTTATTTGACATGCAGTGTCAAATTATTGAGTTGGTCAGGTATAAACAGTATTAGGAATCTCATCCAGTGAATCTTGTTAATATTTTGATATAGATTTAGGTCTCTAGTGTGGGTGTTTGTAGAAGCACTGGTTTTGTGAGGAAATAGGAGGTGATATAGGACTGGGTCTTTCATTTTTCAAAAAGCTGGACACCAGCACCCCCTGAGCATTTGGTAGGCTACTGACTATAAGGAAAGTCATGCTAATCTTTCAGGATAGTTGAAGGATTCAAGGCCTTTAATTTTCTTGGTTAGAAGTCTGTGGGGCCTTTCCATGTTTAGAGTTATACATACCAAAGGGGCACTGTATGCAATGATGGGCCTGCTAAGGGAAGAATACAGGGGTAGAATGACTTCTTTGGCTCTTGAAGATATTCCCTTGGTAATTAACTGGGTCACATAGAAGGAGTTTTGGACTATGGTGGAAACACAATACCTGAATGAGAGAGAATTGCCCACATCAATGCCTAGGTCTCTTATGACTACCTCAGTCTGACAAAGAGTATCATTTATAAGATATGAGGTGGGAGCAGCTTTTCCTGATGACGGCTACTACTCTGCTCTTTTTTGCATTTAACTTTAGATAATTTTTAGTACACCAGGTATGTGTAAATTTCAACTTTGCTATTGCTGGGGCTATTTAATATCATGTATAGAAGAGCAGATAACAGCTTCCACTTTGTAGTCATCAGCAAACATGATCAACCAAACTTCCAAGATACTGCTTTGGAGAGGGCCTAGCATGGATCCACGTCGCACGCCAATCAATACAATTTTGTATTCAGATAGTGTACTAGCAACTTTCACAACCTGGGATCTGTAGGTTAGCCAGTTTGCAATTCAGTGGACTGTGTAGTGGTTTACATTAAGTATGTATAATTTTTGATTCCAGCATGGATAATAGGATCAAAAGCCTTGGTCATGTCAAGATATGCAGTGTGCACAGAGTGACCACTGCATATCTTGACATGAACAAGATATGCAGTGTGCACAGAGTGACCACTGTCCACAGCCTCTGTAACCTTTTCAAAGATGCTTACTAGGTTCAGGAGGCAGGACATGCACTTCACAAAAAACAAACTGAGTGGGGTCTAGTTCTGTAATGCAGAAATGATTTCTGCTATGACTAGTTCATTGATTTTGCATAAAAGGCTGGTGAGGCTGATGGGTGTTTAATTACCTGGATTTGTAGATAGGCCAGCTTTGTGCAGAGGAGTCATAGTGGCTGTTCTGTGGGCATCAGGCACACACCCTGTGGACAAGCTGATGATGGACAGTTTCAGTAGAGGCTCAGATAGTGCATATTGTCACTGATGATCATGCAACCTTGTATGTTGTCTGGTCCCATGGAAATATTTTTTAGCCTTTGAGAGGAGTTCTAAGACTTGTTCCATGGTTATTTCAAGGGAAAATACATTTTTGGGGATAATAGAGGCAATGATGTAGGTAGGTGGGGAAACATTAGCACTACATTTGTCTGATAATATATTGGCTGCATCCTTGGGATCTGAATGTGTGATATCCTGGATGAGGACAGTGTATTGTTGGGCATTAAGTCTTTATTTTCTGACATAGCTGAAAAAGATGCATAGTTTCCTTTGGTATTTGTGGCAACCTTAAGTTCACATTCTGCTTTACATTTCCTAATAGTGCTCTTAAGATCCTTGCTAGCATATTTCAGTGTGGTCTTTTGGTGGCGGTGGGACTGCAACTTTTCATTATTTTTCTTCTATTGGTATACAATTTATTCATACAGGAGTTCCACCAGAGAGGTTAATTCCTGAATTTACCATTATTTTTAGGGTGGATAGTTGATGTTTTTTCTATGCATCTGTTTAGGTGGTCGTAAAAGTCAGATATGAATGTGGCAGCCCTCTCAGGATTACTTGCAAGGGATTACTGGGAATTTTACATGTCTTCTACACAAAAAACCTTGGGATCAAACATATAGTGTGTGTGTGTGTGTGTGTGTGTGTGTGTGTGTGTGTGTGTGTGTGTGTGTGTGTGTGTGTGTGTGTGTATGCGTATGCATGCGTATCTGCATGCATGTGTGTTTGCACATATGTAAGCATGTGTCCCTGTATGCAGATATTTAGATGCACGTGTATTGGCTTGTTTTTAACAAAACTATACTCATTTCCAAAAAGAATAAGCAACTGTCATTGCATAATTTCCCAGCAGTCTTATATCACTCCCAAACAATAACATTTGAGATATATATTAGTTCATATTGACTAGTTTCTCAACCCTTAATGACCATCACAAACTATTCCTAGAAAAAATGTAAAACAATAGGCACTTTTATCTTGTAAGGAGCATTTATCAGTACATCTTATTTCATTTTTCATACGGAATCCATAATAGCTTAAAAAACACAAATGTTTCAAACTAACATTTTAAATAAAAATAGATTAACAAAAAATGTTTGTAATCTAGAGTCTTGCATTAAAAGGTTTTGATATTTACTATAAGGTCTAGCCTTCCAATTCATTTTCATCTCCCTGATTAGAAATACCCTTTTAACCTTTTCTTAACTCAGTACACATATTACTATTGTATTCATTAGGAAAACTAACTACTCAGATTCCAAAATATTAAACATGAACTGCCTGCCGCAAAGGTAATTTTCAAAGTTAGAGAAGTGTCAGAAAAATATGTATTAATGTGTGTATGCTTAATGCTAATTAGAAGCTAAATGAGTTAACACATTTTTCATTCTATTTTATATGCACTGTTTTATATATATATATAAATTGAGTTTCATATGAGACTGAAAAGATGCTTTTTGAAACTGCAGCATGCTTTCTGAAACTTGCAAGATGCCCTCTGACCTAGTAATTGCTAGCACAGCAATATTCATGTTTATGCCTTTTGGAAATGTACTTGAGAAGCAGGTGCTTATCTGCTAGGTCAGGAGAGAATGAATGAACAATGCTGTATCCTGTAAATGTAATGATTCTAAACAATCAGCTCTGTTCGAAGTATGAGAACATGTACAGCTGCAGTAGCTTAGAGATAATGTAGACAAAGGATTATTAGAGAAATGAACTGCTAGCTTTGTGCTTGAAATAACCATAGTACCTTGAATGGTAACATTGCATGTATCTAACCGGTGGTAACCAAGGCCACGTTGTTTTCCTTAGGAAGTTTCTCACAAAAATTGATAAATCAGCAGAAATTCATGAGACTAATTGTTAATAAATGATGATGAAAAGACTTGTGATTTGTTACGTTGGCTTGGTAGGCAATGTCTTATTAGAAAGTGTATAAAAATGAAAATATTTCCTGTTTCTAGTTAGACAAACTCTGTATTAGCACGTTTTTGTCTCCTTGCTGCAAGAGTAAAGTGCCTTAACCTGAAAACTGTGTTTTTATCATTTTTAAAGTATTTCTCCTTTGACAAGAAGTCTCATAATTTATTGCTACTTAACGTTATACATCCTTCAACAATAATACAAAGAATCAGACATTCTGTAGTATCCCAATTCAGCCTAAGAGAATAAAATCACTAGAAAAATGAAGTACAATGCAGTTTATAATGCTGTTTACATTAAGATATATTTTACACATGGGATATTTATTGCTATTTCTTAGCACTGTATTTTCTGTTACATTTTCAGTCCAAGTAGTCTTTTTAGCAATTCCAATTAATTTATTATACCACTTACATCTTCTACTGTCGAAATCACTCTTGATTTCCATTTCATTGTAACAATTTTCTTAACTCCTATCACCAAGAAAAATATACCACGGGATTCATAAAGCTTGCGCCAGGTGCAGGCATAGCGTTGGCATTCTAACACCAATTATGGCAGCTGAGCGATCCAGGTACGAGCTGCTCTCATGTGCACTACCTGCGTACGCTACGCCCGCACAACTCCCGGGCACTGTATGCTAATTACCCCATGTGCAGCAGTGTAGCATGCAAATGAAGGTATGTAGCGATCCATGAAGTGGTGCAGGCGTAGTGTAAGCATGCAGAAATGTAAACCGTAGAAAACGGTTTACCTTTTTGCAAACATGAAATCGGAGCCTTGACAGCCGACCAAACACATGTATTATATTGTTAATATATGCAAATGGCTGAATATATAGCCATTGGCATAAAAAAATATGCAAAAAATAAAATTAACATTTAGTGTATATATTCGCACTATCATGACGTGGAAGTGCAAGGCAGCGGCGTGCAAAGGGGATCGCAAGGAAAATATGAAAATATAGAATAAAACTGCAATGTAACACATATCACGGTTTCCCCATAATTGTCGATGGCAGGCATGGTACACCATACTATGGCGCAAGGGTTGCTAAGGGGCTGTGACAGTGTTATGCGCGGTAGCTAGGAATTAGTAGGCAATGCCATGCAAAAAAGAGGAGTAATAGTGGATCACAGATTCCCCGCTGGTGTAAGGATGCACCTCAAAGTGTAGCATTATAACACCGAGGTGTGCCCTTGAGATAAAGATGACATCAAGAGAGGGGTGTGCAGCCATTGCTATAAGCACATTGGAGCATTGCTAAACCAGTTTGCCCCTAGCTAGGCAAAGCTGCAGGATAGGGGTGTCTTGAACTGGCCATAGATTTGCTTAGCTGAAAGTACACAAGGTAAATGAGTATGCATGTGAACAGAGATGATAATGCGCGTAAACCCGTTAAACGGGTTTGCACGGCGCGCACTGCAGCTGAAACAGGAAGGATGTAGGAAACAAATAAGGAAATGCTGCAGCAAAGAAATTGGAGTACAAATGACTAATTAACACCTAGGAGCCTACAGTGGGCCATTGACAACAGCTAACAAGGCTGAAGCAGCTACCTGCAGAACAGGAAAGGGGAGGGGCTGTACTGAAAAGAAAACAGTAAAGTGTCAAAGCAGAACAAAGCCAATTTGCAGTATATCAGCTACAAGACACATTTTGCCATGACTGGGTAGGGAAAGTATAAAACAAGTAAGATGGCAGGTGGATACATGCCTGATAATGGGAGGAGATCAGGGTTTAAAAGTGAATTAAAAGGCAACAGATTAATCAAGGCAGGCAAGCATATCTCCATAGTAAAGGCCCCACACTTGCAGTACTCATTGTAAAACCCATAATTAAGACACACTGCAGCTGGAATAGCTCATACACACCCACTGACTTCAGCAGCATCCATAGCACAATAGTATAAAGTGTGAAAACACCTCACACACATTTCTGTATTGCCATAATTCTGCACCAGTGGTGTATACAGACGGGGGAACTTTTAGTATGTACATGTTAGGGGCTGCCATAGATTTGATCCACCAGCATGTGTTGGAAACTGATGGTCGTGTGGAGGATGATGCACACGACCACCTCAGGCACCAGAGGAGGAGGAGAGTGTTCAGACCCAGGGTAACCTACAAGGGGCTACATAATCTGGAGATAGTAGAGCATTACACGGTGGACAGGGACTTCCTATAGAGTCTTGTGGAGCTGTGCCAGCCATGCCTCAGAGCCAGAACAAACAGTGGGGAACCCATCCCAGTGGATACGAAGGTATGTGTAAGCCTGACAATACTAGCTACAGGTACCTTTCAACGACCAACTGGGGATATCATGGGGATCTCACAGGCATCAGCATCCAGGGTACTACACCAGTTCCTGGATGCCATGTTGCCACATGCCAATGAGCACATATACTTCCCCTGAACGCAGGAGGAGTTGGCCAGCAATATGCGTCTCTTCCACCATGTGGCAGAATACCCGGAGGTACTGGGTGCAATAGGCTGTACACACATACACATCAAGTCACCACCTGGTGAGCAGGGTAGGTGCCATATAAACCACAAGTGATACCCCTCCATCAACTGGCAGGTCATGTGCAATGCCCAGGGCATTATCATGGATGTGTGCGCTGGCAGCCCTGGAAGCTATCATGACTCCCACATCTGGCATGCCTCACAGCTGTATCAGTTATTTGCCAGGGAGAACATCCCAAATGGCCACCTGGTGGGGGATGCTGGCTATGCACTGGAACCATGGATGATGACTGCCATCAGAAATGTACACACACCCATGCAGGAATGCCATAATGAAGCACACGCACAAACCAGAATCATCATAGAGCATGTATTTGGGATGCTGAAATCCCGATTCCATTGCTTGGTCATGTCTGGTGGAGCCTTGCAGTACTCTCCAGGCATGTGTGCACACATCTTCATAGTATGTGCCATGCTACACAATATGATCCTGCGGTAACAGCTGCAGTAGGGACAGAATGGTGAAGGCCCTCACAGCCCACCACCATTGCCAAGGGCTCCACAGGCACAGAGGTACTCAGACCATGAACACCCTGAGCCAGCCCCAGTAGGCAGATGGAGGCATGCCCAGTATGCCCATGCCTTGGCAACGAGGGAACGTATAGCACACACACTGACAGTGTAGGCACCTAGGGACTGACACCTTTATCCACCTGGACACACAGTAAAAATGGATGGGACACACACAAGACTACCTTTAAATTGTCATGTATAGGCAGTCTACTGTGTGCAATCAACATAGGCAGCCCTCAACTATTGCACACACAACTGTCATTGGCAAAAGGTAAGTCAACACCTGAACAGTAAATTAAGCTATCAGCATGTGCTGATACTGTATGTATAGGTTCATAGGTAGGTACTTGGCCAAGTGCCAGAGGCCATTCATAAGCCCAGCAAAAATGTGTCAGCTTTTGCCACCCCATTGATTCATTAACTATCCCTCTGTGGAGCAGAGCCAATGGCGGGATCCCTGGGGTGCATCTACTGTTCCCCATCCACTCTTCAAGGTTTCTCTTGCAGAGTGTTAGTGAGAGGCTCTGTATAATGTAGTTAGGGATGTTTTTCCAAAGTTTGGGGAGTGTCTGTGACAGGAATCCATCCCTCCAGCATCTTCCAGTTATTGTTGTGGCAAGGTTCAGCTCACTACAGTGTGTGGCTCACTGTGACATGGATTCCCATAGGTGGAGCATATCCATTAAGCCTGAGTATGACATGGCTGTGTTGGCCAGCAGAGATCATCCCTGGGTAAACGAGATGCCACTGAGTAAAGCAGGAGTTTGTTCAATTTGGCTACATAGGGCATATGTTGGAGGCCAGTAATCCCCTTGACAAGGTACATTCGTGGACCTCCCAGCTGTTGGAAGTGTCTTCTGAGGTACATCCCAAATGGGTTATTATACCATATGATGGGACTGATGAGTGATGAGTAAAGGGGCACTATAACCCCAGTATGTCTAGATGGGAACCCTTTAGTAATCAGATGGCCTGCATAGAAGGATGTCCTAACTAATTTGGAGATATGATTGTAAAAGGGGAGATCACTATCTACCTTTAGTCCCCATCTACCCCATTACCTCATCCATATTAAAGTGGCTGCCACTTATGTGTTAATATGTGGGTGCTTAATATTCCACAATGGAATGACCATGCAGTTAGTAGTACTTGGATGGAGGCCATGATGTTGACACCTTGTGTCGGTCTCTGTGAGGCCTCTTGAGGGTTGTCTGTGTCAGCTGGACTGTCAATCATGGCTCCCAGTTCACAATCATTGCCAAACATGATCTGCCGTAGTCCACCTGTGTTTGTCTGTACCTCTGAGAAGTATATGCCAAACAGTAGGGCTCCCAGGACTGAGTCCTGTGGGACACCAGTCATGACTGGTCAAGAGGTGGACCTGGAGATCGCTAGTTGTACCATGTGGGTTCTGTATGTAAACCTGTTGGCAACCCAACCTGTGATATATGGGTGTATGTACAGGCTGGTGTGTTTATCAATAATACCTGAGTGGGGCATGGTGTCAAAAACCTTGGCGAGATCCAGGTAGTATGTGTGAACCACCTCTCCCTATAGGAGACCTGGGTTGGGTCACGTATTTAGAGGTTACCAATGTCTTTGTTAATGAGTGCTATGAGGATGCGATCCATACCATTGCAGACCAGTCTAGTCAGGCTTATGGGGTGGTAGTTACCATGGTCATTTGTGATTCCACCTTGATGGAGTGGAATAACCGTTGCCACTCACCATTGTATGGGCATGGAGCCTGTGGAGAGGCTGAGGTTGGAAAGCTTAATTAGGTGGGGGGTCAGGTTGTCTTGTACAGTTTGCAAGATGCAGTCTGGGATGACATCTGCCTCTATTGGCACTGTGTTCTGCTGTTAGAGAGGGCCATTTCCACCTGTGTGTCTCTGATGTGTGGGATACTGTAGCTTTCGGGTAGTGTTGTGAGCTCTTTAGGGGTGAAGTATGCACTGAATGTATCTGCAAGGATGTTGGCAATATCCGTAGGGTCAGCATATTATGTGTTATAGTTCACCGGCACAGTGCAAATCTGTCTGTCACCACTTAGATCCTTGACATAGCCAAAGAAGGTTTTGTGGTTATCTTTCAAATCCTTGCATATTTTCCTGCTGATGTTAGCCTTGGATAATGTCATGAGGGACCTACATATCATACTAATAGGGGTTACAGATGTCTGCCCTTCATGGGATTTGCTATTTGTCCTGAACACTGTCCTATTTCTGTAGTATAGCATGTTTATTGCAGAGGTCCATCAGACTGGTGTCCTTGTCTATGAGGAGTGAGTCTTGGATTACCAGTGATGGCACGATCCATACATCCATGTAGGTGCTTATAGATTGCATTTGTAAACCTGTCTGTATCTTGAGCTGTGTTTCCCCTTAGCATGGAGGCTGCGAAACCCCCCACCCCTGTAACTAGTAGTGTAAATTTATCTGTAGGAAAGGTATACACTTTGTTTTTTATGGGTGGGGGTGATGGTTGGGTGTGGAAACAATGAATAGTTCATGGTCAGATGTAACCAGTGACTGGTTAACCTCCGCTGTGGTGCACCTGTTGCCCATGTTAGTGATGACCACTTCTAGTATGTTTCCACCCCTCATTAGGGAGGTTACCACCTGATACAGGGCATGTGAGGTGATAAATTCCATGAAGCGCTGGGCCTGGAAGTGAGTACTGGAGTAAGTTTCCCAGTTAATGGTATGGTAGTTTACATCGACCAATGCCAGGTTGTGCATTAGGACTGTCATGTTCTCCACTATCTCCAGGTAGGTGGAGTGGTTGTCCTGAGTCATGTAGGGTGATCCGTAGCAGGCCACAGTTTACATTGCAGTTGTGGCTGATGTTAGCTGCACATGGATGATCTCAGAGGTATTATGCTGCCCCACTAACCTGGAGATGTAGGTATCCCTGATGAATATGGATACACCCCCTCCATGTCTGTGTCAGTCCATGTTCTGTGGCTGAAATGTGTGGTATGGGTTGTAGTCTGGTAGTGCTGGTGTGCTTTCAGGAGCCTTAAGACAGATCTAGCACTATTTTACACACCAAGCTATACGAGGGCATACATACTGTCAGCTGCCTGTCTGCCATGATTAGCCACATACCCATACACTCAGACCACCTTCTGAACTATACACGTGGCTGTGGCATATTCCATGATGTTGTTGTGCAGGACCTGTGATGCAGTAGCCTGGACTGCATGGAAACACATGTAGGAACTGTTAGGTCTTGTAGCCCATGCAGGTATGTCCCAAGGCCTTGGTAGCATTCTGCTATTGGCCAGAATGATACTGCAATACAGGGACAAAAGGACTGTATTCCACAATTGTCTAATGTAGTGATGCAAGTCAAAGGGTATCCAGTATCTGTCTGCCTGGGATAACATGGTTGACAGACCATGATGCTTTGCCAGACAGGGCCTGCACCTGTCACCCCTGGGAATCTGGATACTGCCTAGGGCTCATGCTTCCGCTATAGTGCCATCATCATGCACAGTTCAAATGAAGGTCCACTGCTGTTACAAGGACAGCCAAGCAATAAACTGCGGGTGTCCCTACACAATGATACATGTCAGAAACACTATCTGGACACACATATGTCAATTCTTTAACATGGAGAACATATCTGTGCAGTGGCTGAGACATGTTTCAACACAACCCCAATGACCTGGATTACAGTAGTCACACAAACAGGGCTAACAGTATGCTACACATAGTCAGTCTCCAATGTCAATGTTATGTTTCCTAAGAGCAAAGTGGTGACTGTTATGGCACCCATGCAGATGGCCAATGCATGTGCAAATGCTAAATCCTACACAAATGAACCTTAAGCAGTCACATACATGCAGTGAATGTGCATTGAAACAGAACCAGGATTCAACCAAACACAAACAAGAAGGCAAACTGGTGGTACCATGCTTTAAACTGTACCACAGAAGGTAGTAACTGTTGCAAGAGTGAACATACATGAGTGTAGGTGATCCCTGGTCAGCCTCAGTAAGATGCAGGTACACCATACAAAACCACACAAAGCTACTGTGAAACTAATCAGCCACATATTATGAGGCCAAGCACAGAGCATTCTATAGCTGTGTCATTAATCATAATGGCAATGACAAGACCTGCCGTGCTGCACAACACTATGGCATGGGAAGTACTGCACCTACAGAAATAGCACCTGTTCATTCAGATAGTGTCTTGGAGAACCTAAACCCACTCCCACTTTCCCCGCCCAACAGGTACACTTAGTTATATATCCATGTACACTACAGGGCCCCTGTAATAATGACTATGCAGGTACAAGGTATACTCTCTGAAGCCATACATACAGCTTTCACGGGACCTGTCAACATCCCAGGGTGTATCCTACACAAATGTGAGAACAATCAGCTATCCACATACACATCATGTTCAGTCATAGCTCCATGTCAGGCTGTGTACACATGAATAGTGCACAGCAACAGTTAGCACACCCCAGAAAGGGGGAGACACCATTGATGATGGGAAATAGTGCACAACTACCCCGCTGAGTCTGGTCTGTAAGGCCATGAACTGTGATCAATGTATTTGATGTACTCAGTACAGATGTAGATGACAGTAGGTTTGATTCACACTGCATACCATGACCTTGCCAGGTCATAGGACATCATCACCTATACTGTGTTCCAGCTACACTCAGTAAACTAGGTGTATATTCTTATGTCACAGGAGTGGTTGGCAAGTGGACTGCTGGCAGAACCAACACTACAGAAAGTGTCTGACTAATACACACACATCAAACCAGTGCCAGCCACAGTAATACAGGGTTCATTCCTGGTACTCCCCCTCTTTGTTATCTATACCACACAGACTAACACAGAAGGCATCTTCCTATTGATGTTTGCAAATGACTATGAACTAGGAGCAATAGTTGACTCAATGTGTGCTGTGTTCAACATACAGAAGGGTCTTTGTGTGTCAGATGTGTGATGTGTGATGTATGGCCACAATAAGACAGCTAAATATTGCATTGTTATCCCCTATGTTAAAAAACTGTACACATGAACAACCACCTAGGCAGCGGTCAACATAATGGCAACTGTGTGTGTGTATGGAATGCAGCTGGACAGTAGCCTTTCCTTTGATAGTTACTTCACCACACCAGTCAGGTAGTCATATGTGGCACCCCTAATAATGACAGCGTGCCATCCATGAATATAGAGATAATTGTTCAGCCATACTCAACACTCATGTGACCCATAATAGATCACATATTTCCTTTAAGGGTTATTGCCCATGTGTAGATGGCCTACACTGCCCTTCCCAATCACTAGCTCCACTATGTAGCATGCAGCCTACCCTAAATAAAGCCATGTCCAACACAGAGATATTGAACATGCTACACTTAACACATCCTGATCCCAAATAAACACATACTTCATGGACATCCACCTTTCTAGTACAAGGATCACAACATGCCTGACAGATCTCTGTCCCATACACTTAACATACTCTTGTCATACTATGAATCCCTGTCCAGTGAAGCTGCATATCACCCCTCTCTGTGACATGGTGTGATGACCGCATGCCAAATATATCAGTAACCCTGTGGATCAGTTCTGTGGCACTGCTTGAACTGGTCACTGAAACTTACCTGTCTGTTGCCTACAGCTAGGTAACCTGTCTGTCTAGGCTCATAAATGGCCCAGGGCATATAGCCTACTAGTTCACTATGACCATACATGCTATAGTTGGTTTGATTCTCACCACGGGGTGGAAATTCAATGGGAGATCGTAGGTTTACCCCGGGAATCATCTCTGTGTCACTGCTGGACAGAGGCACAACAAACTAATGGGCACAGTTTTTTTTTTAAGGGGTATGTGACAAAACAAAAAAACTCTGGCTAGGCTAATAGCCTTTTAGGGGCAGAGTATAAATAAACCTATGAATATATCCAACCCTGTGAATAACATAAGGCTAGCTATTGTCCCATGTGTTACACATGGGCAACACAGGCAATACATGGTAGGATGCTACACAGCTGTACAGTGCCATGTAGATGTATATGGCAAAACACATACATGCTTGTAAGTCTGCAGGGTCACATGTCATGTCCCTAATGGCTATGCATGACTATATATGTGACATATACACAGCATTAAGGTTGATTGCATTAATTTAAACACATCCAGGCATGTGCTGATAGGTCAAAACACCAGTACAGGCAAACAGACATGCCCACATGAAGACAACATCCACATGGAGTATGAGCAATGTCATCACATGACACACACATATATAGTGATAACATCACATCGCCAGCAGGTGTCAAATGTGTGTGACTTAAACATGTCAGTGGTGTTAGTGTCATGTAGATTTGCAAAGACTTATTTGTAATCGTAATAAATGTGATACACATGTATGTTCAGCTGTACTTCTGTAATTCTCTGTGAGTTACTCTGACCTGTCTCCATCATTTTGTCTTTCAGGTATGCCATGTAGCAGGCTGCCAACGTACACTCACTTGGAGGATGAGGTCTTCATCCCATACCTCCTTGACAACAATTCAACACTCTTCAGCTATGTGCCACAGGATGCACAGCAGAGGGATGCCTTGTAGGATGAACTCCGCAGGACAGGTAAAGGATGTTGGCGGTCGCAATCGCACCTATCAGTAGGTGCGCTGACACTGCCCTGACCTCATAAGATGGGGGAAACAGGGTGCTAATACAATCGCCAGGGAACAAGGTGCAACAGGTGGGGGGCCACTAACCCAGCTCCAACTCACACGTACCAAGGAGCAACTGGCCAACTGGGGACACCTGCAGACTTCCATCCACAAGCTTTAGCTGGTATTGTGGAGGTGGGTGTCTCTCAACCACCGAGCCTGGAATTGCCTGGTAAGTCAGTACTGCACATATAATACAACTATATTTCACATAGTTACATGTGTTTCTGTACAATATGTAATGTAACATCATATGCAAGGTATGTATGTGCACATGCCACATACTATAGTCTGCTACTCTATGTATTCACAGATGTGCATACTCCATAGTATAGTGTATTGCACTGGCTTATGTGCTAACATGGACATTGCACCCTGTGACTATCACACAGGAGTGGATAATGATCTTACTGCTGTGACGCTCCTGCTTAGGTACCTCTGGCATTTTGTAGCAACCGCAGCCTGTGTCAGGTGAGATTGTTATTATTTACCAGGCTTGATAATGCACAGATCATATTAATTGCATGCTATCTGCCATAACACACATGCACATAATGTATGTTGGCCCTGTTAATAGACACTGGTCAGACCTGCACTGCATCACAGTGGTTACCCATGTGAAACAATTGAAAACAATATGAAACACCTTCACTAAACTTTTCAAACTGTCATTGCCAGATGTGTGGACAACTGTGAATACAATGGTGGTGGTGTGTTTCACTGTAGGGACAGGTACTACATATCAGCATTACACATGCTGGGAATGCAAACAGCACTGTACAGAGAGGATATGTGTGCACACACTCTAAATGTGTTGGAGCTGGAGTATGATCGGCCCACAGAATACACCCTTGTGGATTATATCCTTGCTATGAACGTCACACAATGTCATGTGCTATCTGACATGTCCATGACGTAGTGGGCTGACAGCAACACTGCTCAACTATCCTGCAAAACATGATTTCTCACATCCCATACATGCCATCCTTTGTCTGCATAACTCTGTCCTCATTGGAGCATATGATATCTATGGGTGTATGTCATATGGGATAATACTGACATATGAAATAGATGGCCATCACAACCATTGGACAGAACATGTGTACACATGTCCATGGAGGATGGCCAGAGACATGAAGCAACACACACAGTAGAAGTGATGTACATGTATGTACACCTTGTTGTACATTGGCTCGACACAATACAACTATGACCTTTGTGTAATGGTGGTATTGCAGATGTGAAACACTAAACATCATACAGGCCTGTGCACAGCTTGTGTAGGCATAAAATGAAACCACCACATAACATGTATTGAAAATTTTGCGTGTGTCATGACATGAGCGCATTCACCTATACAGTATCCAAATACATACATCTGTTACACAACATACACATACAACCACATCAGGGCACAGATACAGTAAATTCACCTTGCTGGTGTCAGACATCACTGCCATACCTGCTCCTCATGTGTATGAGGTACACAGATGGTATTTGGGACATAGAGTACTGCTAAGTTAGTCATGTGTGGGCATAGTTGTCAGGCATCAGTAATATAGTTGCATATTTGCAGGGGTGTCATCCGTATACCCTTCTATGTCTGGTGTCACACATTCCACATTAGGGTTTACTGTGTATACACCTCAGTGACCTAGGTCACATTCCACATTAGATGTGTATTATATGTGAACATAGTCATGGCTATGAACTGTATCAGTAACTCACACTGTATAGCAATAGAGAAGCCACATGTTGCCCTGCAATGGCTATGCACATCAGCTCAATGTGCAGTATGTCACTGCATATTTGTAGGGTGGACAGACAACATTGAGTCAGCTGAAGGCCCATGTTAGTATAACACGTCCCTGCATTGGGACTCCATTACCGTACTGTAGATTGGAAAGGGCACCATTGTGTTGCACATGTATGCATGTCATTCAACATGTCAGCAGAAGACATTTCATACTACATGTGACTGGCAAGGTCATATGCCACACATCAGGCCGGTGTACTGTAAACCTTTGCTGGTCTGTGGCACCATTGCAAAGTAGGGACAGCCATGTCAAACATGTGTGTACAGCCACATGCACAATGTCTGTAGACTCAGCTCAGGGGTAGGCAGAATAATGTTGAACAGACATGCACTGCTTTGGGGGAGATATGCAAGCTTGGCTCAGGCAAACATAGTATTCAGTCAATGTACCTTTCTACTCATGAGCTCACACATAGGGGCGGAGGCCAACACAAAGCATCAGTGGCGATGATCTGTTAACATGTGGTGTATGTTGCACACACCATGGCAGTGCGGTGCAATGGTGCAAAGTGCATGCATTGTGTTGCAGGTATGGGGCATAGGCTACTAACACAAATGGTGCAATACAGGTATGTATGCTAACCACCACTATAATTGTGTAAGGTGCATGCCATCTGCTATAACACATGCATGCTGTTGTGTGCAACTCAGGGATGTATGATAACTACCACTATAATTGTCTAAGCTGAATGCCATCTGCCATATCAACTGTATGTAGCGTGTGTCTGTGTGTGTCTGTGTGTGTCTAAGTGGTATAACTTGTAATGTACAGTTCTTGTCTTACCCTCACAGGTGTTGATGTAGGTGTGCTGCCCTCCTGTGGTCCACCTGATGTTAGTGTCCCCACAGACTCTAGCAGTGATGATGATAATATGATTGAGGCACAGGCAGGGTTGTCAGGGGCTGAATATGTGCCATTGGTTGCCATTCCACCTGTATCCCCCTCATCCTCATGCACAATTTCCCTGCATACACATACCCCATCACCACTGGCCATAGAGGAAGGACAGTTGGCAGATGGTAGCATGGAACAGGGAAGTGTGGAGACTATGGAAGGTGTGTCTGCACACTATGATCCCAGTCAAATGACTGGTGATGTCCCACACAGGCATGTGCCCAGTGCTGCCTGTAGGAAGACCACTGGCCAACATGCCCCTGCAAGATAAAGCACATGGGCTGGAGTCACTAGACACGTGTTTCAGGTTGTAATGGAGGCACAGGCATGTGCTGAATGGCACAACAGAGAAGGTCTGAGGCTTCAGAGGGCTGCTGTCCATTCATTAACTGACAACATCCAGGAAATTGCAAATGATCACCATCATCTTGCAGATGTTTTGGATAGATGATTGGGTGACATGGTGGGAGTCCTTGACCATGGCATGTCAATCCTCAAGCTTGGAATGTCTGTGCTGGAACATCTGGTGGGAGTGAGGCATCGGGCACCTGTTGAATGTCTACATGAACATGCTACTGTATGTGCCTGCTCCCATAGTGGCGGCAGCAGCAGCAGTGCAGCTGGTGCTGCTGTGCAGTCCACACCGGGATACAGCAGGCCACGTGCACGTGGTCCTGGATGGTCCCAAAAGGGACACAATTCCAGTGGACATGTGTCATCAGACAGTACCCAATCTGGACCTCTGCCTGGTAGTGCCTGTGCAACCCCTGGCAGGTGCAGGTCACGTGACCGTGGCCAGAAACTGTGAACTGTGAAACATGCCTTGTACAGTCTGCAGCTGTCAATAATACCCCTGTGTAGGCCAGCCACATGCCAGACCTGTGTGCATGCATACACACACACACCAGAAACAAATGTAGGGCACTTCACCACACACACACACATAACATCCACACACGCCCAATGATATCACAGGCTCTAACACACACACATGATGTCATCCAATGACACAGCCTAGGGCTCTGGCAAACATTATCACCCTGTGCATATGATGATACCTGTGCTGCATCCCTGTCATCCACACCATCGATGCAGGGACATGCTCATATGGTCTGATGCACAGGAGGAACATACTAGGTAAACAATTGTAGATTAATATTGTTGAGTAGTGTTGACAGGCAGCAGACATACCATGCATTACAGTTTTAGAATGCATTTTGTATGTTTGACAGTATGTATCATGTGTAACAACAGTAACAACATGTTGATCTTGATGTTCTGCTTTCCTCTTTCAGGTGTAGTTGCATGTGCCGGGGGATGTCAGTGTTTGTGGTTAGTGTCCCATATGTACATGTTGACTACTCACAGGTCTGTGTGACAATACCTACATGCACTTTGTAGCTTCCACATCACAGCTATAATCTCCCATGTTTCAATTATGTTTACTGTTCTAATGATCCAAGAGCATGATAGCTGTGTAGTAAGCTACTGTATTCAGAGCCATCACATCCATAGTGGGTGACATCACAGGTATAGTTACCTGGAGCGGGGAGGAGGTAAAAAAAGTGGTATAGCAGATGACAAGGGTAAAGGCCAGTGGAAATAGTAGCTTCTCATTGGGAAGCAGTAATACACGCTGCCATGATACCATGAAAACACAGACACGCCCACACATTCAGGGATTCACAGACATAGTAGCACATACTCTGACACACACACACACACACACTGTTGCCAGTGTTTGGATGAGAAACCCTGCATATGTGCATATCATCATTATAGTACTATTTGCCTAGGAATGTGACTATATGGGTAAATGCGACTTAGGTATTATCCACTCTCACTTGAAACATGGATGCATATGCTCTGTGTCGAAGGCATGTTGTTCAGTCATGACAGCCCGGAATGACAGACATCGGACTACCTCGTAATAACAGCAGGACATTGGCTCATTGTTTTGGTCTAGCAGTTGCCACTCGTACCATGACATCACTGAGAGTGGCAATAATATGCTTGGTAGCAAATGTCACATGTAAGGTGATGAACAGCAGCAGAAATTGTGTATATAACCAATGTGAGATATACTTAGGGTAGCAGTCCTTTTAATAATGACTACTAACACTGCTGGGAGAGGTCATCCTGACACCTGCACCTCAGTACCATTACACAACGTGGCTCACACATTATGCTTGCACAAGCCACTGTTGCAAGTATAATGCCACTGTTCACAACCTGCTATCAATGTATGCCTTTCAGGGCAGCAAGGTGTGTGACACATGCTGTAGGTAGCATCCACCTGTTTGTCACAGTTATCCTATTACCTGTCACGTCCACACATGCATGATTGTGTATACTTAACATATATATGTCAGTACTTCATGTACATGTACATGTATGCATGTGTATCACACAGCACAGACACAGATATATAATTTATGGGCCACATACAGGTATCAGGTAGTAAACCAGTATGATGTGCATATATACTGACAGGCAAGATGTACATAACTGTAAACCTGTGTGTTTACAATAGGAGTCCATTACAATGTGTTCTGTATATGTAAGAATATGAGCATACACACTGTGGCCTTCTGTGGTTAGAATCGGAGTGCATCCCAAACAGCCCTGTGCTACTAAGTGTATGAGAGTACCCACTGCCACCTTGTGTAATTTGAGTCAGTGCATCCAACAAGCCCTTTGTTACTAAGTGTACAAGCATGCCCAGTATAACCTTGTGTAGTTGTAGTCATAGTGCATTCCAAACGTCCCTGTGCTACTAAATGCATGAGCATGCCCACTGTCACCTTGTGTAATTAGAGTCAATGCATCCAAAAAAGTTCCGTGATTCTATGTGCATGAGCATGACCACTGTAACCTTGTATAGTGATAGTAGTTGTCCATTCCACAAATGGGCATACTCCAGTTCAGGTTCCTGTTGTGCTACAACTATACCTGTCAGGCCTACCTATGTACTACCTGCAGATGATGTATCATGTTTGTGCATACAGGTTGTGATGGACACCTACTTTAAACACACAGGTTTACAGCTATGTACTTTGTGACTGGCAGTATCCCTGTTGTTGTCCTCAATCTTAGAAGGGCATTCTGACTGCCTTGGAATGTTTAATCTCTGTGGCGCATCTCATAACTGTGTAGCACTGGAATAATGATCTGTAGATAGGCAGGAGTTCTGATCCAACTGCTGGCAACTGTGTGCGTGTGTGTCAGCAAATACCTTAGTGTGTGTTTCAGCAAATGGCTGAGTGTGGTGGTGTGTGTATATTTGTGTCTGCATCCTGTCACAACAGTATGTTTTGATGCATTCCAAAGAGATACCACCTTTTGCACTGGCCTTTATCCTTGTCAACTGCTAAACCTCTCTCTTCCCCCCTCCCCACTGCAAGTAATCAGTCCTGTGATGTCACCCAGCTCAGAAGTGGAATCAGAATAAGTGAAATTGTATGTGTTCTGTGGCATATACCCCAACTGCATACCACTGTACTAGTTACCTTTACATAGGCAAGATGTGTATGCACAATACTGGCAAGTGTGTGCATGTTTGTGTGTGACTACCCTGTAGCCAGGCATACACATGTGAAATATCTTTTAACATGCTGCACACCATGGTAGCCATCTGTTGTGACTGGTGTCTACAAAGTATTACATAGTTAGGAATGGTAAAGAATACACAAACAAGCATGACTACAGTTGGGTATGTTATTTTCCTATGCCACTGTCGAGCAGTGACACAGAAGTGGTCGCCGGGGTGTAAGACCATACCCATCATTCCCCACCCAAACTCCACAATCCCAGGGGTATATTACATTAGCCATCATTCCCCACCCCCAAACTCCACATACACAACAACCATCCCTTTCCTGGTGAACTGATTAAGATTTAAATGTTGTAAGACAGGAGATGTCTCTGTTTTGTGTAAGCATCAGTTCCTTTGGAACCCTTCTGTGTCAGAAATATATATATATATATATATATATATATATATATATATATATATATATATATATATATATATATATATATATATATATATATATGTATATATATATATATATATATATATATATATATATATATATATATATATATATATATATATATATATATGGCTATAGCTGTGTCTGTGTATATATGTACGAGCCTGTTCTGCAAGGTCATGGAACGTATTATTATGGATCTCATAAACAAAGACATTGGCAACCTTAAAACATTGGACCCACCCAGTTTGGGTTTGTGAACTGCCGATCTTTTCTCCTGAACCTAATTGACTTTTTCGAATCAGTCTGAGGGCAAGGCAGTCCACACAGCCTATCTGGACCTCACCAAGGCCTTTGACACCATCCCCCACTCTGGAATCATAGATAAACTTACTAAGCTGGGCATTAATCCCTACGTCACTCGATGGGTTGCCAACTAGCTTACTGACAGAACCCACACTGTAAAATTAGCTGACTCCAAATCCATCTCCAGACAAGTGACAAGTGGAGTACCTCAGGGTTCAGTCCTGGGACTTCTCTTGTTTGGCATCTTCTTCTCTGAAGTACAGGCCAACACTAAGTGACCCTGGCTAACAAAGTTTGCAGATGACTGCAAACTGGTAGCCATTACTGAATCCCCAAATGATATGGATACTCTACAAAAGGGCCTTACAGAAACAGTTGCTTGGTACCAGAGCCCTGGGCTCAAGCTCAATGTCAAGAAATGTATAGTTATCCCCTTTGGGAAAACACATGTACCCATGAATTACCACATAGCTGGCAGTACACTAAACCAGAGTACTCAGAGCCACACACTCCAGGGATCTAAACCTTGTCATCACAATAAACAAAACATGCTGGAGGGATAGGTTCCTGACCCAGAGACTCCCCAGACTCTGGAATAGACTGCCCATACATGTCAAGCAGAGCGCCTCTTTGCCCCTCTTCAAAAGGAACCTTGATGATTGGATGGAGAAAAGGAAATTCACCCCGGGGATCACTTCAGTTGCCCTGCTTTCCTACATCTCAACATTAACATCCTTACATCATTATGTATGTATATTTACTTTCTATCTTGAATTTCTGCAGTACCCCTTACTGTCCTTGCTAAGCTCATTTGAACTATTGATGTTAATATTGTTATAATGAATGCTCATCTATTGCTATTATGAAAAAAAAATAATAATTATTTTGTTTACTTTTCAAACGGCTACCACTTTCTAAATTCAGTTTTGTATGCATCTTTACTGTTACTTCTTTTTATATATTATATGGGAGATTTATATTTGTATTTTTCTTGCATATGTCTTTGGAGCTTTTCTCCCTGGGCCTCTACTGAAAATGGACATGTATCCAGCAAGACTAGCCCGGTCAACAAATGTAAAATAAAATAAAAATAAATAAACACCGAAAGTGTGATACGAGACTTAGGGACACAGGTTGACAGTGGTCTCACCTTCAATAACCACATCGCCAAAACAGTCAGGAAATCCTTCTATGTGGCAAACTTCATCACTAAAGGCATTTCATCCAGAAAAAAGGAGGTCATCGTCCCACTGTACTCATCCCTCATTAGACCCATTATAGAATACAAAACCCCATTTGGTATGTACCTCTCAAAACATCCGCAACAACTGGAAAAGCCAGAGAAATACCTCACTAAAACAATCACAGGCCTAAAGCAGATGCCCTATGCTGACCGCCTTAAAAAAATCCAGCTATACTCTGTCGCATATCGTCTACTCCACGGCGATCTCTGCTTAACATACAAGGCCATGTCAAACCCAGAGCTGTTGGACATGCTACACTTAAAGAAAACCCAATCCCTCAGAGCGACACACTCCTGACCCAGAGACTCCCCAGACTCTGGAATAGACTGCCCATACATGTCAAGCAGAGCACCTCTTTGCCCCTCTTCAAAAGGAATCTTGATGACTGGATGGGGGAAAGGAAATTCACCCCGGAGATCACGTCAGTTGCCCTGCTAGACAGTGGTCCAGGGAAGTAAATAATGTAGGAAGAAATAGCCAGGGAATGTTTAGCCTAGTGCCAGCCTATGAACCTATGAACCTATATGCATATATACATATATATATATATATATGTGTGTGTGTGTGTGTGTGTGTGTGTGTGTGTGTGTATATACACATCCCAATAGGTGTATATATATATATATATATATATATATAGATAAACATATATATATATATATATATATATATATATATATATATATATATATATATATATATATCTAGATAAATATATATATATATATATATATATATATATATATATATATATATGTGTGTGTGTGTAGTTATGACAATTGTACAAATGTAGACTTGTATTTGTTGTTTCACAGAGTACAGTACATTCAAGGGTACTGTACATATGTACACAAAGTGACTGTCCCATTTGTTTTCAGTACTGTGGAATACCTGTAGTAAGATGTGCATTATAAAACCCATACAGCATGTATACAACCCAGATGGCTTAGTGGTAAGTCCAGTAACCTCAATGTGCATGGTGCAGGGTTCAAGACCTGCAAGCTTTGTTGACACTGTCAATTAGGACTGAATAAGGCAATTAAAAGCAGGTGTAAATGTGTTTTCATGACAGTAAGCAGTGGGTACATGCAGGTAACAGACATGTAGAACTCACAGTGCACTTGAAATGCCCTTCTTTGGCAATCCTGCTGATGTCACCCACCTATGAATACAACTCTGGGACTACTATAACCCAGTAATTTCCCAAACAGGCCAACTATGTGTGTGTCTACCTGCCTGAGAAAAAAAACAATGCTTTTTAGAGTATGCACACTCTTTACAATTCACATACCCAACTTTGGCAATCCTGCTGATGTCACCCACTTAGAAATACACCTCCTGGAATGCTGCAACCTAGCATTCTCCGTAGCGAGTGCTGTCACTGTATAATGCTGTAGAATGATAAACTAGTTTGGTAGTTGTTCTAATCCCTGACAGGCCAAGTGTGTATGTCTGCCTGAGAAAGAAACAATGCTTTTTATTATGCACACTCTTTACAATTCACATACTCACCTTTGGCAATCCTGCTGGTGTCACCCACCTAGAAATGCACCTCTGGGAGTTCTGTAATCCTGTATTCTCCATAGCGCGTGCTGTAACTGTGTAATGCTGTAGTGTGATAAACTAGTTAAATAGGGATTCTATTCCAAGACAGACCAACTGTGTGCATGTGTCTGTCTGCCTGAGAATGGAACAATGCTTTTTAGAGTATGCACACTCTTTACAATTCACATAACCACCTTTGGCAATCCTGCTGCTGTCACCCACCTAGTAATATACCTCTTGGACTACAGTAACCCAATAATCTCTGTAGTGCATGCTGTAACTGCGTAATGCTGTAGTGTGATAAACTAATTAGGTAGGGGATCTGTTCCAAGACATGACAGGTGTGTGTGAGTGTGTGTGAGTGTGTGTGTGAGTGTGTGTGTGTGAGTGTGTGTGAGTGTGTGTGTATGACAATCGGAGCCTGTGTAGAGGGGGTTGTGAGTGTCTAACCACTGGACATGTTGGGGAGTGGATTTTGTAGTTTTCCTATATGGTGTCCGTATTGTATGTCACAATGTCAACCTCACGAGGAGTATAGATGTCAATCGGCCAAGGGACTGTGTAGGCAAGACATATCCCTACATCTAGCATAAGGCCTGGTGAACAAAGTATGCAACCCTACTATTACCCGGAATACGTTCTGAACCTATGTGTCATACACCAAACACACTTGCCTGGAATATCCCGCTATGTTGCTAGTACCCTGCACATTGATGACAGATAGTAGGCATGGTGTGATTGCAGTGGGCTGCAGAGGGCATGGCACCCTGTCCAGCTGTACAATAGACACATAATTGCAGACAATGTGCCTTCACTATGTTCCCCACTGGATGCCTGAAACATATGTGGTGCCATCAAATGTGATCCACAAAGGCAATACAATGCCTTACACACCATGCCCTGCATAAACAGATGCCACTGACAGCAGGGAATACCTGTATCATGTTATCAATGCAGGTGCAGGGTCAACCTGCTGTCTATAAGCAGGTCCTGCCACACCAGGCCAGTATTGGCATATCTGAGGATAACAGTCTGTGTACACAACATGTGCCAGCCAAACCAGGTACAATTGTACATGTCACTGTACATTATTGTGGGATGTGCACATCCCAGGCAATGTCCATGTCAAGGACTATCAAACACAGACATGGCATGCATTGCAAAGCAATGGCCATACACAATGGTAACCAGGATGACAGGACAGTTCATACAATACCCATCTGTGTGGGACATTGCAGACACTACACCTCTGAACCACACTGCACACCATTATCAGGTGGCATGATGCCAAGGATTACCCCTCACCCAGCCTTGCACAGCCATCTTGCACAGCCAACCACTACACACCCATGAAGCAATGCACACATGCATGTCAGTACTGGCACCTTGTGTCTGCATGTGGGGTATGATGCTCCCAACCACAGTCACACCCAGTATAACTCCCATTGGCATATCAACTGATGTCAGACACATTCACATGTCCTAGCCCATAGAACCTCCGGATATACCCTGTGGTGCATATAATACCTGTGCATTACTTCAGTGTGGTAAACTAAGTAGTTAGGAAGTGTATTTGTGGGCCTGGTAAAGTGTGGCAATGTGTCTGAGTCCCTTAGAGAGTGTGGTTGTGTTGACAATGACATCCGTTCATGTAGACAGCCATGTGTGCTGCACCTAATGTATGTCTACTATATCTCTGTTGCAGATGTCGCTCACCAGCACACATATATGTTCTTACAGCACACCAGCATGTCAGCTTTGTGGCACATGGAGTAACTGCATACACTTGTAATAGTAATGGCTAGTCAGTCAGGGGTATGAACTGCTGTACTGGTAGATGTGTGACAGACAATGCTTAGGTTTTAGTCTCCAAGCCCTTCTCTGATGTATGTTGCCTCTGTCTGTCCCTCCCACACACTCTCTGGTGGATGTGGAGTTGTACACCTGCAGCAGCGTGTGTTTTGTAAGTGATGGTCATGATCAGGTGATGGCCTCTGCACCTATTGCAGTCCTCCTCTAGCTGATTGCATGTGGAACAGCTGTGGTGATGTTCCCATAGCCAATTGCATGGAAACACAGTACAATATCTAGGAACATCATGTTGGTGTTTGCCCATGACAGTTGCTGTGAGTGGAACCTGGATCTGGTGTTTGGTAAACAGCATCACAGATGATATCTGGATATTCCTCAAACAACATACACAGTGGAAAATAGCCTAAAGACAGGAAGGTGATGTGCCAGACATGACTACAGCATGTAAGTGTAGCTATGCTTCATTGAGACTACTGCCAGTTTAACAAGTTGTGTGTGGTAATGGCTATTCTGCATGTTTTAAAACTGACAAGACAGTGCTTTGTTTGTGAGGGAACCCCATCTGTAGGGCCATCTGAGGACTGGTCAGTGTGTGGCACCATTTGTTTCCTGTGTTACTCACTGAACACACATCTGTGAACTGCAGAAGCATAGTGTGAGGATTGCAGTCAGTACATGGTGATGAGAGTTGCTGCCATCACATCCCTGATTAGACATATGTCACATGAAACAGTGGTATGACAGTCACTGTCTGAGGTTCTCACAGTGACATGCCAATAATGGGCCACTGTTCTTAGCTGCAGTCACAAGTCTTCTACACTTTGTACAGATGTCATGCAGTATATATGCATGTGTTGTGCTCCCTCTGCAAATGTATACCATCTGTTGTGTTGGGTTGATGGACATATCTATGCATGCAGTTGTAAGTAATCCTGAATGCTGTTGACTATTACTAAGCCATATCTGTGTTAAAACTGCAACACCATAGGCTGTATGGGTTTGCAGGTCCTGGCAGAACCTCCTGTCCCACTTCAGCTGGCCATTGCACCGGGCACCATCACATCTGGGGACCAGCCTTGGATCTCCACCTCTGTTGGCTCTGCACCACCTTCTAGTGGAGCTGCCTCTGAGGATGGGACTTGTGCCCCCTGGGAGCAGGTCCAGGTCCAGACGGGAACTTGTCCGCTGTCGTACAGTCCAGGATGTGATTAGTAGGGGGATCAGTAAGGGGTTTGAGGCCAGATATGCCAGCTCAAGGGCAGAGTGTCATATTTAAAGGGTGAGCCTGCCCCTCCTAGATAGCTCCCAGCACAGCCACCTTTGTGGCTGTTTTGGTGCAGTGGTGGCTGCCCATGACTGGGGACCTCCATCCCACTATTCCCATCTGGGGGCTCATGGGCTTGTGACTGCTGAACACCCCTCCCCATCCAGGGTGTATCCTCCCTGTCCAAGTTGTATCCCC